>NC_141879.1:119939166-120242196 GCF_056163025.1 Triticum urartu
ACGTGCAACGAATAATCACTCCAAACTTCCTATCTAGCGGAGAACATAAGAAGAAATCATTTGTAGGGTACGAAACCACCTTGAAGCTATTCTTTCTGATCGATCTATCCAAGAGTTCGTACTAAAATAACACTAAATAATTTCAGATTCATAATACTCAATCCAACACAAAGAACTTCAAAAAGTGCCCCAAGATTTCTACCAGAGAAACAAAGACAAGAACGTGCATCAACCCCTATGCGTAGATTACCCCAATGTCACCTCGGGAATCCGTGAGTTAAGTGCCAAAACATATATCAATTGAATCAATATGATACCCCATTATCACCACGAATATTCATATGCAAGACATATATCAAGTGCTCTCAAATCCATAAAAGTATTCAATCCGATAACAATGAAATCTGAAAGGGAAAAACTCAATTCATCACAACAAGATAGAGAGGGGAAAACACCATATGATTCGACTATACTAACAAAGCCCGCGATACATCAAGATCGTGATATCTCAAGAACAAGAGAGAGAGAGAGATTAAAAATATAGCTACTGGTACAAACCCTCAGCCCCGAGGGTGGACTACTCCTTCCTCATCGTGGTGGCCGCCGGGATGATGAAGATGGCCACCGGTGATGATTTCCCCCTCCGGCGGAGTGCTGGAACGGGGTCTAGATTAGTTTTCGGTGGCTACAGAGGCCTGCGGCGGTGGAACTTCTGATCTAGGTTTACCCCGAGGGTTTTTGGAACATTTGGGATTTTATAGAGGAAAGAAGGGGTGCGGGAGGCCACCGAGGTGGGCACAACCCACCTGGGCGCGCCTGGGCCTCCAGGCGTGCCCTGGTGGGTTGTGCCCCCCTCAGGGCACCTCCCAGGTGACGGTGTGCTGGACTAGGGGGTACTCACCATGTAGTCTCCCGACCAGCTGGATCGGGCCGAGGACACCCATGGCGGTTCACTTATGGGCCACTTCGGGCAGCCCATGCCGCATACAAGGAGGATTCCACAAGACTTGGCACCCAAGACAAGGACTCCTCTAAACCCTAGGCCTCTGGTGTGTTATATAAACCGAGGACAGGCTAGTCAATAGAACATCTCATATTCATTACTACAATCTCGTGGTAGATACCTATACTATGTACTATCCCCATATGAATACAATCAAAAGGAGGACGTAGGGTTTACCTCCATTAAGAGGGCCCGAACCTGGGTAAAATCCCGTGTCCATGTTACCATGGCTCCAAGATGCCTAGCTTAGGACCCCTACTACGAGATATGCCGGATATAGAAACGACATTGGTGCTTTCATTGAGAGCCGGCCGGCAGTCGCCACGGTGCGATGGGAATCCAGATCATCTCGGGCGCGATCTACGCATCGGAGCCAAGCTTTATGGTCGATGTCGGCATCTTTGTCGCCGGCTCGGCTGGTCACCTTGGCTGGATCGAGGACCGCGCTCCATGTCAGATCATCAAGATCATACGGATACTTTCATCATCATCAGCTCAAATCTCAACCGAGACCATGGAAAAGTCGTCCATGGAGCCTGGGGGCTCATCGTCAACATTGCGCTCGTGCGATCGCACAGTTTTTTTTTGTACAGCCGACTTGTTCTCTCTGCCACCATCTCCTTGGGAGTCGATTTGATGAACCCTTTGGTGAAATTGTGCGGAATTGAGTATACAACAACTCTGTAAAATTGTGTCGCCTTCCGATGGAGGAATCTCCGGCGATCTATGATATACCAAAGGCCTGTCGAGTCTGGACGGGAATCTGGACGAGTTTATGGCGTGGTCTCTAGAGCCTAGCTCAGAGGTTATTTGGAAGATCCAACCGTTCATCTTCTACGGAATTGCCATATCTACCACCTCTCAAAATTTTAGCTCGATCCGACCGCTCAAACTCTGGGAACCTTCCGATTAGTGCATCACTTTTCGGATATGTTTTCTATGCGAATACGAATCTGGCCCGAGTTCATCTTTTTTCATGAACAGGATATTGGACAACCTTTTTGGAAGAATCTCTTTCTAGGGTATTGTGTTTTGTTTCTGAACACATGCTCACAAATTTTGCTCCTTTTCGGAAGTAATCTTCACCGTCGTGCCGGTGTCAAACCAGCCCTTGCTCCACGTCTGCCAACCTGCGCTAGAGAGATCGTCGCTTCATCGAGCCGAGCCTAACCTTGTCGGATCATCAGCTCGGCAAGCCGAACAAGAGTTTGGCATCGCGAAGGCTAAATCATCACCAACACCATCGCCCCATGGATTGCACGGGTCAGGCACACCGACATCGCGCTCGGTCACTTCATCAATTCGGCATTGACCGCGTCACAAGTTATGATCAGCGTCGGCATGGCTGAGCCGTAGCTTCTTCCAACCGATGTCTGCCATGCCGAACCGCTTCAACACCTCGGCTGGCACGGCGGCTGCAATGTCACCTTACCGACCTGCTCCGTCACCTCGGCTGGACCGGGAGCTTCGCCATCTCTTCATCAACCTACTTTGAAGACTTCGGCGTCACCAACCGACCAGCTTCGTCACGTTAGCTGGACCAGGGGCTTCGCTTCGTCGCGTCCCGATCGAGCACGCGCACACAACATCAAGCTAGCGCTGGCACTAGTACTATTACTAGATGCAAATCCATGAATGCCCGCGTGTGTCTCTTTGGATTGCTACAACAAATAAACCATGTGCTATTATTCCTACTAATTTTTTGCTTGCATGGGCTTATTTTTTCGGAGGAATATTACTCTGGTTTGTTCCACCCTCTGTACACAGGACTGTCAATTGCCGGCCGCATTAGCGATGGTTGGGTGATGGTTCGGTCATTTTCCCGTTTGCAATTTGGCGAACGCCACATCGGGAACTAGGACCGCCCTGCGAATTCACGATTTGCCACGCCGGCGCCCCGCATCGACATTGGCTTCGATGTAATCGACTTCGACTACATCACGCGGTCACTTCGGCAAGTCGACGTTGTCGTCCCAATCGGTATAAATCGGCTCGCATGATCACCTTCTTGGTCAAATTGCCATACCAACATGTTCGGTTGCCTCTACCTCATCTAGTGTTCGACACACAGGTAAATGATCTGGGTTGGGCAGCGCTGTCACCTCGGTTACTGACGTACCACGCCACCTCGGCTGGACCGGTGGCTTCGTCATCACTTCATTAAACCACGCCGGGGACTTCGGCGTCTTACTGTCAACCTGCTCTGTCGCCTTGGTCGGACCGGGGGTTCCACCTCGCCACATTGGTTGTGCTATGTCACCACTTCGGAATGCCGAGCTCTTTGCCTCGCCACCTCAGGACCAGCTTGGGGGGCTGGGACTGAAGGAAATATGCCCTGGAGGCAATAATAAAGTTGTTATTTAGAGAATGATGTGATTGACTTGACCCATCCGTTGGCTTAGCACGATGATCGTTACAGTTTCATTGCTACTGCTTTCTTCATGACTTATACATGTTCCTCAGACTATGAGATTATGCAACTCCCGAATACCGGAGGAACACCCTGTGTGCTATCAAACGTCAGAACGTAACTGGGTGATTATAAAGATGCTCTAAAGGTGTCTCCGATGGTGTTTGTTGAGTTGGCATAGATCAATATTAGGATTTGTCACTCCGTGTATCGGAGAGGTATCTCTAGGCCCTCTCGGTAATGCACATCACTATAAGCCTTGCAAGCATTGTGACTAATGAGTTAGTTGCAGGATGATGCATTACGAAATGAGTAAAGAGACTTTCCGATAACGAGATTGAACTAGGTATGAGGATACCGACGATCGAATCTCGGACAAGTAACATACCGATGACAAAGGGAACAATGTATGTTGTTATGCGGTTTGACCGATAAATATCTTCGTAGAATATGTAGGAACCAATATGAGCATCCAGGTTCCGCTATTGGTTATTGACTGGAGATGAGTCTCGGTCATGTCTACATAGTTCTCAAACCCGTAGGGTCCGCACGCTTAACGTTCTGTGACGATTTGTATTATGAGTTATGTGATTTGATGACCGAATTTGTTCGGAGTCCCGGATGAGATCGGGGACATGATGAGGAGTCTCAAAATGGCCGAGATGTAAAGATCGATATATTGGAAGGCTATATTCGGACATCGGAAAGGTTCCGAGTGATTCGGGTATTTTTCGGAGTACCGAAGAGTTACAGGAATTCGTATTGGGCCTTAATGGGCCATACGGGAAAGGAGAGAAAGGCCTCAAGGGTGGTCGCGCCCCTTCCCCATGGACTGGTCCAAATTGGACTAGGGAAAGGGGGCGCCCCCTTCCTTCCTTCTCATTCTCCCTTCCCTTTTTCCTATTCCACACTTTGGGTGCGCCTTATGAGGGTCGGCCTCCTCCTCCCTCCATCCTTTATATACGTGGCCAGGGGGCACCCCATAGACACACAAGTTGATCATTGATCTCTTAGCCGTGTGCGGTGCCCCCCTCCACCATAATCCACCTCGGTCATATCGTAGCGGTGCTTAGGCGAAGCCCTGTTCCGGTAGCATCATCATCACCGTCATCACTCCGTCGTGTTGACGAAGCTCTCCCTCGACACTCTGCTGGATCGTGAGTTCGTGGGACGTCACCGAGCCGAACGTGTGCAGATCGCGGAGGTGCCGTACTTTCGGTACTAAGATCGGTCGATCGTGAAGACATACGACTACATCAACCGCGTTGTCATAACTCTTCCGCTTACGGTCTACGAGGGTACGTGGAAAACACTCTCCCCTCTTGTTGCTATGCATCACCATGATATTGCGTGTGCGTAGGAAAATTTTGAAATTACTGCGTTCCCCAATAGTGGCATCCGAGCCAGGTCTATGCGTAGATGTTATATGCACGAGTAGAACACAAAGGAGTTGTGGGCGTGGGTATATACATATTGCTTGCCGTCACTAGTTGATTCTTGATTCAGCGGTATTGTTGGATGAAGCGGCTCAAACCGATATTACGCGTACGCTTACGAGAGACTGGTTCTACTGACGTGCTTCACACACAGGTGGCTAGTGGGTGTCTGTTTCTCCAACTTTAGTTGAATCAGATTCAATGAACATGTTTCTTTCTGAAGATCAAAAAGCAATCACCATACCGCGTTGTAGTTTTTGATGCATAGGTAAGAACGGTTCTTGCTTAGCCCGTAGCAGCCACGTAAAATTTGCAACAACAAAGTAGAGGACGTCTAACTTGTTTTTGCAGGGCATGTTGTGATGTGATATGGTCAAGACGTGATGAGATATAAATTGTTGTATGAGATGATCATGTTTTGTTAAAGTTATCGGCAACTGGCAGGAGCCTTATGGTTGTCTCTTCATTGCATAAGATGCAAGCGCCATATAATTGCTTTACTTTATCGCTATGCGATAGCAATAGTTGCAAAAGCAATAGTTGGTGAGACGACCATGTGACAACATGTTGATAGAGATCAAGATGATGGGGATCATGGTGTCATGCCGGTGACGATAGAGATCATGACGGTGTTTTGGAGATGGAGATCAAAGGCACAAGATGATGATGGCCATATCATGTCACATATTTTGATTGCATGTGATGTTTATCCTTTATGTATCTTATTTTGCTTAGTTCAGCGGTAACATTATAAGATGATCTCTCACTAAATTTGAAGGTATAAGTGTTCTCCCTGAGTATGCACCATTGCGACAGTTCGTGCCGAGACATGATACATCCATTTTGCATCATGCTATTATATCGATATTTATTGCATTATGGGCTGTTATTACACATTATGTCATAATACTTATGCCTATTCTCTCTTATTTTACAAGGTTCACATAAAGAGGGAGAATGCCGGCAACTGGGATTCTAGGCTGGAAAAGGAGCAAATATTAGAGACCTATTCTGCACAACTCCAAAAGTCTTGAAACTTCACGGAAGATGTTTTCCAAATATATAAAAAATACCGAGAGCAAGAACTTCACCAGGGGGCCACACCCTTCCCACGAGGGTGGGGGCGCACCCTACCCCCTAGGGCGCACCCCCTACCTCGTGGGCCCCCTGGTGGCCCTCCGGTGACCATCTTCTGCTATATGGAGTCTTTTGATGGGAAAAAAAATCATAAGTCGTCTTCTCAGACGAAACTCCACCGCCACAAGGCGGAACCTTGGCGGAACCAATCTAGGGCTCTAGCGAAGCTGTTCTGCCGGCGAAACTTCCCTCCCGGAGGGGGAAATCATCGCCATCGTCATCACCAACGCTCCTCTCATCGGGAGAGGGCAATCTCCATCAACATCTTCATCAGCACCATCTCATCTCAAAACCCTAGTTCATCTCTTGTATCCAATTCTTGTCTCCAAGTCCGGGATTGGTGCTAGTAGGTTGCTAGTAGTGTTAATTACTCCTTGTAGTTGATGCTAGTTGGTTTAATTGGTGGAAGATCATATGTTCAGATCTTATATGCATATTAATACCCCTATGATTATGAGCATAGTGCTTTGTGAGTAGTTACTTTTGTTCCTGAGGACATGGGAGAAGTCTTGCTATTAGTAGTCATGTGAATTTGGTATTCGTTCGATATTTTGATGAGATGTATGTTGTCTCTCCTCTAGTGGTGTTATGTGAACGTCGACTACATGACACTTCACCATTATTTGGGCCTAGAGGAAGGCATTGGGAAGTGATAAGTATATGATGGGTTGCTAGAGTGACAGAAGCTTAAACCCTAGTTTATGTGTTGCTTCGTAAGGGGCTGATTTGGATCCATATGTTTCATGCTATGGTTAGGTTTACCTTAATACTTTTTGTTGTATTTGCGGATGCTTGCAATAGAGGTTAATCATAAGTGGGATGCTTGTCCAAGTAAGGGCAGCACCCAAGCACCGGTCCACCCACATACCAAATTATCAAAGTACCGAACGCGAATCATATGAACGTGATGAAAACTAGCTTGACGATATTCCCATGTGTCCCCGAGAGCGCTTTTATCTATATAAGAGTTTGTCCAGGCTTGTCCTTTGCTACAAAAAGGATTAGGCCACCTTGCTGCACTTTATTTACTTTTGTTACTTGTTGCTCGTTACAAATTATCCTATCACAAAACTATCTGTTACCACTTGTTTCAGTACTTGCAGAGAATACCTTGCTGGAAACCGCTTATCATTTCCTTATGCTCCTCGTTGGGTTCGACACTCTTACTTATCGAAAGGACTACGATATATCCCCTATACTTGTGGGTCATCAAGACTCTTTTCTGGCGCCGTTGCCGGGGAGTGAAGAGCCTTTGGTAGGTGGAATTTGGTAAGGAAAAATTTATATAGTGTGCTGAAATTTACTGTCACTTATTACCATGGAAGGTAATCCTCTGAGGGGCTTGTTCGGGGTATCTTCACCCCGACCAGTAGAGCAAAGAGTTGCTCCTCAACCTACGGAACCTATTGAAAATGAAAATGAAAATGAAAATGCTTGCTTTGAAGTTCTTTCGGGTATGATAGAAAAACTGCTAGCTAATCCTTTTCTAGGAGATGGAACAAAACATCCTGATGAACATCTGATATATGTGGATCAAGTTTGTGGATTATTTAAGCTTGCAGGTGTACCCGGAGATGTTGTTAAGAAGAAGGTCTTCCCCTTATCTTTGAGGGGAGATGCATCGACATGGTATAGGCTATGTGATGATATGTGGTCTTGGAATTACAAACGATTGAAATTGGAATTTCATCAGAAGTTTTATCCTATGCATCTTGTTCATCGTGATCGCAATTATATATATAATTTTTGGCCTCACAAAGGAGAAAGCATCGCTCAAGCTTGGGGGAGGCTTAAGTCAATGTTATATTCATGCCCCAATCATGAGCTCTCAAGAGAAATGATTATTCAAAAATTTTATGCTCGGCTTTCTGGTAACAATCGCACCATGCTTGATACTTCTTGTGCTGGCTCTTTTATGATGAAGACTATTGAATTCAATGGGATTTATTGGAAAGAATTAAACGCAACTCTGAAGATTGGGACCTCGACAATGGTAAGGAGTCAGGTATGACACCTAGTTTTGATTGTTTTAAATCTTTTATGGATACCGATATTTTTCGTAAATTTAGCACTAAATATGGACTTGACTCTGAGATAGTAGCTTCTTTCTGTGAATCTTTTGCTGCTTATGTTGATCTCCCCAAGGAGAAGTGGTTTAAATATCATCCTCCCATAGAAGTAAAAGTAGCTGCACCTGGTAAAGTTGAAGAAAAGACTATCACTTATAATGATCCTATTGTTCCTACTTCTTATATTGAGAAACCACCTTTCCCTGTTAAGATAAAGGATCATGCTAAAGCTTCAACTGTGGTTCGTAAAAGTAATATTAAAACTTATAACCCTCCTGAGCAAGTTAAAGTTGAACCTAATATTGCTATTGTTAAAGATCTCTTGTCTGATAATATAGATGGGCACGTTATTTACTTCTGTAATGAAACTGCTAGAATTGCTAAACCCCATGATAAAGATAAACCTAGACCTGTGGTAGGCATGCCTGTTATTTCTGTTAAAATAGGAGATCATTGTTATCATGGCTTATGTGATATGGGTGCTAGCGCTAGTGCAATACCTTATCCTTGTACAAAGAAGTTATGCATGATATTGCACCTGCTGAGATGGAAGATATTGATGTCACAATTAAACTTGCCAATAGAGATACTATTTCACCAATGGGAATTGTTAGAGATGTTGAAGTCTTGTGTGGGAAAACTAAATATCCTGCTGATTTTCTTGTTCTTGGTTCTCCACAAGATAGTTTTTGTCCCACTATATTTGGTAGACCCTTCCTAAATACTGTTAATGCTACCATAGATTGCAAAAGAGATGTTGTTACTATCGGTTTAGATGATATGACTCATGAATTTAATTTTTCTAAATTCAGTAGACAACACTGTGAAGAAGAATTACCTAGTAAGGATGAAATTATTGGTCTTGCTTCTATTGCCGTACCTCCTAGTGATCCTTTAGAACAATATTTGCTAGACCATGAAAATGATATGTTTATGAATGAAAGAATGGAATTAGATGAAGTATTCTTTAAACATGAACCTATTCTGAAAAACAATTTACCTGTTGAAATCCTAGGGGATCCTCCTCCACCAAAGGGTGATCTCGTGTTTGAGCTTAAACCGTTACCTGATACTCTTAAATATGCTTATCTTGATGAGAAAAAGATATATCCTGTTATTAATAGTGCTAACCTTTCTGAGCATGAAGAAGAGAGATTATTGAAAACTCTGAAGAAGCACCGTGCTGCTATTGGGTATACTCTTGATGATCTTAAGGGCATTAGTCCCACTCTATGTCAACATAAAATTAATTAGGAAGAAGATGCTAAACCAGTTTGTGATCATCAACACCGGCTGAATCCTAAAATGAAAGAAGTGGTAAGAAAGGAGATACTAAAACTCCTTGAGGCATGTATAATTTATCCCGTTGCTGATAGTCAGTGGTAAGCCCTGTCCATTGTGTCCCTAAGAAGGGAGGTATTACTGTTGTTGCTAATGATAAAGATGAATTGATTCCTCAAAGAATTATTACAGGTTATAGGATGGTAATTGATTTCCGCAAATTAAATAAGGCTACTAAAAAAGATCATTACCCCTTACCTTTTATCGATCAAATGCTGGAAAGATTATCTAAACATACACATTTTTGCTTTCTAGATGGTTATTCTGGTTTCTCTCAAATACCTGTGTCAGCCAAAGATCAATCAAAGACTACTTTTTACATGCCCTTTTGGTACTTTTGCTTATAGACGTATGCCTTTTGGTTTATGTAATGCACCTGCTATCTTTCAAAGATGCATGATGGCTATATTCTCTGACTTTTGTGAAAAGATTTGTGAGGTTTTCATGGACGACTTTTCCGTCTATGGATCTTCTTTTGATGATTGCTTGAGCAACCTTGATCGAGTTTTGCAGAGATGTGAAGAAACTAATCTTGTCTTGAATTGGGAAAAGTGCCACTTTATGGTTAATGAAGGTATTGTCTTGGGGCATAAAGTTTCTGAAAGAGGTATTGAAGTTGATAAAGCCAAGGTTGATGCTATTGAAAAGATGCCATGTCCCAAGGACATCAAAGGTATAAGAAGTTTCCTTGGTCATGCCGGTTTTTATAGGAGGTTCATTAAGGACTTCTCAAAAATTTCTCGGCCTCTGACTAATCTATTACAAAAAAGATATACCATTTGTCTTTGATGATGACTGTGTAGAAGCATTTGAAATACTTAAGAAAGCATTGATCTCTGCACCTATTGTTCAGCCACCTGATTGGAATTTACCCTTTGAAATTATGTGTGATGCTAGTGATTATGATGTAGGTGCTGTTCTAGGACAAAGAGTTGATAAGAAACTAAATGTTATTCAATATGCTAGTAAAACTCTAGACAATGCTCAAAGAAATTATGCTACTACTGAAAAAGAATTCTTAGCAGTTGTATTTGCTTGTGATAAGTTTAGACCTTATATTGTTGATTCTAAAGTAACTATTCACACTGATCATGCTGCTATTAAATATCTTATGGAAAAGAAAGATGCTAAACCTAGACTTATTAGATGGGTTCTCTTACTACAAGAATTTGATTTGCATATTGTTGATAGAAAAGGAGTTGAGAACCCCGTTGCAGACAACTTGTCTAGGTTAGAAAATGTGCTTGATGACCCACTACCTATTGATGATAGCTTTCCTGATGAGCAATTAAATGTCATAAATGCCTCTCATACTGCTCCGTGGTATGCTGATTATGCTAATTACATTGTTGCTAAGTTTATACCACCTAGTTTCACATACCAGCAAAAGAAAAAGTTCTTCTATGATTTGAGGCATTACTTTTGGGATGACCTACATCTTTATAAAGAAGGAGTAGATGGTGTTATTAGACGTTGTGTACCTGAGCATGAACAGGAACAGATCCTATGCAAGTGTCATTCCGAAGCTTATGGAGGACACCATGCTGGAGATAAAACTGCACATAAGGTACTGCAATCTGGTTTTTATTGGCCTACTCTCTTCAAGGATGCCCGTAAGTTTGTCTTATCTTGTGATGAATGTCAAAGAATTGGTAATATTAGTAGACGTCAAGAAATGCCTATGAATTATTCACTTGTTATTGAACCATTTGATGTTTGGGGCTTTGACTATATGGGACCTTTTCCTTCCTCTAATGGTTATACAGATATTTTAGTTGCTGTTGATTACGTTACTAAGTGGGTAGAAGCTATTCCAACTAGTATTGCTGATCATAACACTTCTATTAAAACGCTTAAAGAAGTTATTTTTCCAAGATTTGGAGTCCCTAGATATTTAATGACTGATGGTGGTTCACATTTTATTCATGGTGCTTTCCGTAAAATGCTTGCTAAATATGATGTTAATCATAGAATTGCATCTCCTTATCACCCTCAGTCTAGTGGTCAAGTAGAATTGAGTAATAGAGAACTTAAATTAATTTTGCAAAAGACTGTTAATAGGTCTAGAAAGAATTGGTCCAAGAAACTTGATGATGCATTATGGGCCTATAGAACTGCATATAAAAATCCTATGGGTATGTCTCCGTATAAAATGGTCTATGGAAATGTAACATCCCAAATTTTCAATTTGGAATGTTATACACTAGATCATCATTGCATATCATATTTATTGCATTTTGGTTGATCCTAGAAATTTTACGCAACTCAAGGACCCTCGGAGAGAGTTGAGGATTTTGTTATTTTCATATTTGAGTTGTCTCAAATTTTGAAAATAGGATCATTTGATTTGATTTATTTTATCTTCAATTATTTCTATTACAAAAATAAGAGAGAGGGAATAAAATGACTTTCCCAAAATAAAGAAATATTGATATTTAATAAAAAAATCAATTAAGATTTTATTTTGGTTTTATTTGTCATTTTATTTGAATTTAGGAAAAATGCGCGTTTTCAAAATCGCATTTAGGCCCCAGATAAATGTTCATCCTGTGCGGCTTGATTTTAGAAGCCGGGGAAAATTTATTTCGGGATTTTTGAAGTCCGTTTAGTATTTCTTTTGTTTTTTATTCCGAGCGTAATTATTTATTAAAAAAACGTCCGAACCGACCTTGGGCCGTAACCGGCCAGGACTCCTCCTGGCCGGGCCTTTTTATAGCGCCCTGAGGCCCCGGCCGAAGCCCAAGCCGCGCCCCCGCCCAAACCCTAACCCTAGCCGGCCCCGCCGCCACGCCGCGCCGCTTTGCCGCCGCCGCTGCCGTGCCGCCCCGCCGCCGCTGCCGCGCCGCCCCGCCAACCCGCCGGACCGCCGCCGCCGCCGTTCGCCGGAGGTAGTTTTTTTTTCGCCGCCGGTTTTTCTCGAAAAACAGTTCGGTTTTCCGACGGTTTTGTTCGTTTTTTTAGTTTCGTTTTTTTAAATAGATCGGTTTTTCCGGTTTATTTAATTAGCGAGCGTTCTTCCGTTCGTTTGTTTTAACAAACGTTCGTCATTTTTCTTTTGCTCGGATTAAATCCGCGATTTTTCTGATCGCGATTTCTGATCCAATTTTCGTTTTAGTCTAACTTTTCGCTCGTTTATTGGAATCAGGCGATTCAAGCGCCTGGAGTTTCATCTCGAAACCCTCTTTCGGTTTAACCAACTTAAACAAGTTTTTGCCACTGTAAAAATTGCCCTAGATCTAGAATAGTAAACGAAGCCTGTTTCTTTTGTCGTTTGTCTTCCGTTGCTTCGTTCGGTTTGATTCTTTTTACCAACCGGAGTTCTTAAGCTGAACTTTCTGGTTAGACCTCTTATTTGAGTTTTACTTGTGCATTAGTTGAGTACATATTGTATGCTTGTTTGTTTGTGATAGAGTACCCGGAGTGCGCCGCTTGCTACTTCGAATTGCTAGGTTTCCGGGATCATCAGCAAGGCAAGTAACACTTTGATCATGCTTTCCCTCTACCCAGTTTATTGCATTAGATCAATCCTCACACATTGCATAATTAATATCTAATTAAATTGTGGGTTTGGGAAGTAGTTGAGGTAGTACCTATTACCTGTTATTATCAAACCTTTGGGAGTTACTTCTACGTTTGCTTATTATGCCATGCTATGCTAGTAGACGTGGATTGAGTGAGTGTATCCATGACAGATGTGAGATTGTTAATTAATGGTTTACTTAAGGTGGCAACTTGAACACACATTTGGGTGGCTTGAGGCACCTGGGTATTCCAGGATTGCCTGTTTTTTATGGACCGCCACCCAGGCTCAAAGGGATCATGAGATTATTCATACTAGAAACTTCCATGTGCAGCCGCAAGCTATTATGGGCTCTAGCATAGTTGATTAAGTTGTGCGAACTCTTACAGTGGTATACTAGTAGATGTAGGGGAAAGTAGGTGTAACGGTCTACCCAATCGTAAGGTGCTAGCGCTTCTGAAAGACTATGTCTCGGTCATCCGTCTTCTCAAACACCATGTAGAGTGAGAAACCAAACGGAGGCGATCGAGTCTTGTGGGGAAAAGTGCGCAAACCTCTACAGAGTGTATAAACTAATCATGGTTAGCTGTGTCCCCGGTTATGGACATCTTGAGTATCTAGTACTTGGATTATCATGTGAATCTCAACATGTTACTCTAAATTAATTTGTTGGGTTTGTTTAATGATGATGCTTAATTGGGATTGAGAATGCTGTCAACCATTCTCAATGTTTAACAACCACCATGATAGTTAAATAAAATTTATTCCTTTGCAGTAGGGAAAAATTGGCTTTACGCAAAACTGTAACCATAGAGCTTTCCACCAGCCAAATATGCATATAGAATAGCCTATTTCATTCCATTACTCTCTATGTGTTACATTGCCAGCATATTCCATGTGCTGACCCGTTTCGGGCTGCAACATTAATGTTGCAGACTTTTCAGAGGATGATTAAGGAGTTTTTAGGTCGTGGTTCTATACTCAGTGATGCCGTTGGAGTTGATGGACTCACTTATCTTCCAAGCCTTCCGCTGTTATCGTTATTAGATGGCCTTAAACCATATTTATTGTAATAAGTTCTCTTTGAGACACTCGATGTAATAAGTGTGTGATTGCTACTCTGTTATAAATCCTTCAAGTACTGTGTGGTGTCAGCATTACTGATCCAGGGATGACACCTGAGCACAGAGATTGGACTGTTTGAGGTCTGGTCTCTACAAGATGGTATCAGAGCACACGCTGACTGTAGGACACGACTACTAAGCTAAAGACCTAGATCACTACTCACTCTCTTCTCCTTCTGACTTCTCATCTTTTCTACTCTTTTAGGATGACAGATGCAAGGAACAAGTTCACTCAACCGGATGAAGATACACCCTTTGGGCGCCACTTGAAGGAAGTCACTAGATACCTGAACATAGGAGTACCAAGCTTCATGGGAACCTACAACGCCACTTTACCTGAAGAGGAGCGCTGGATGATTCAAGTACAAGTTCCAGGAAGGACGTTCATGCCAGTCACTGAGCCCATAGAGTTTTCTTTTGATGCACCAACTTGGAGTCTAGGAAAGAGCATGGCAGCTCACATCGCCATGGGACGTATTGGAGAAGTCTACCGCAATGATCTTAAGGATACTATCTACCAGATTTGTGGGCGCCAAGATGAGCACTGGGAGATGATCAGCACTAGGAAGGATAGATCAATTGCAGCTTTTATCCAGGAGTTAAACCAGCACATTTGACGTCAGGAAACCAGATGTGCGCCGACATGATAGACCTGAAGAAGGCAAAGACAAGAATCAAGGAACTGGAGGAAGAACTCAAGGCAACACGTGAAGATTATGAAGAGGAAATCGAAGTACTAGTGGACAAGAATGCCGACCTAACAATGAAGATCGGAATATTCATGGGAGGCCCTACCCCAGTAGAGGAAGACGAAGAACCCAAGGAGATTCGCCCGGAAGACTACATCATCATCGATGACACCGACTCGGATCCAGATGATAGCGATGATGACTATGTTGATGAAGCTGGAGCAGATATCATGGAGTCTGCAACCGAAGAATATTTCTAGTAGACCACCTCATCAGTAGTAGTAGTCCACCATGTAAATATAGTAGTCCGATCACTTTTGCGATAGTTAGGTCATTTGTATGCCCTTGTTTGATTGATTGAATGAAGTGAATTGTTTGCTTTTGCCTCATGTGCATATGGGTAGTGTTTTCTCTATAGACCCCCTCTATTCTTAAATCTCATCTTTTCTAAACCCTCAGATGCCTCCGAGACGTGACCCCGGATTTACCTTTCCACCGGAGCTCACCCAGTTGATCCAGCAGCAGAACACATTAATGCAGTTGCTAGTCCAGAATCAGAACCAGGGGAACAACAACAACAACCCACCACCACCACCACCTGTTGATCACTTAGCCCGTTTTCTTAGGCTGAATTCGCCCGTGTTTTCCAGTAGCACCGAGCCGATAGTGGCAGATGATTGGCTCCACAAGACAGCTAGAGAGTTGACCACAGCAGGATGCACGGATGCGGAAAAGGTGAAGTTTGCCGCACATCAGCTTGAAGGACCCGCAGCATCATGGTGGGAGAATTTCACAGCCACTTTCCCTGTTGACACTGTCACATGGGACCAATTTCAGCAGGCTTTTCGAACTGCCCATGTTTCAGCAGGAGCTATGGCCACGAAGAAGCGAGAGTTTCGCAACTTGCGCCAAGGAGGACGGACAGTTGGCCAGTATGTGGAGGACTTTAGTAAATTAGCACGTTATGCCCCAGATGACGTTGCTACGGATGCAGCTAAGCAGGAGAAGTTTCTGGAAGGATTGAATTATGAGTTGAGCATGTAATAGCCACCTTCAACAACTACCAGGAGTTGGTAGATCGTGCTCTTATTATTGAAGGGAAGCAGCAGCAGATTGAGAATCGCAAGAGGAAGTATGGACAAGGGAAGTACACTTCAGGAGCTCAGCAGAAGCCACATTTTACCCCTAGACCGGGAGGACATTTTCAGCATACCCATGGAGGAGGTAGCTCGCACAATCACAATGGCACCAAGAATGGTAATGGGAATGGAGGAAGCAACGGCCAGAACCGCACCAACCCATCGACCCCAGCCAAGAGAGACCTGAGCCAAGTCACTTGTTTTAAGTGCCAGAAGACCAGACATTATGCCAATGAATGTCCTGAATCCCAGAATGGAAATGGCAATGGAAGCTCTGGGAAGAAGTTGAACCCTTTCAACAGGGGACAGGTGAACCACGTTAACGTGGAGGAGGTTGAAGAGCAACCGGATGCAGTAATCGGTAAGTTTTTGGTTAAGTCATTTACTGCACTTGTTCTTTTCGATACTGGTGCATCGCATTCATACATATCAAGGGGATTTGTGGATAAGTATAACCTGCCCACCAAAGTTCTTAGAACACCTATGTTAGTAAGCTCACCAGGAGCGGAGTATATGGCTAGCCAAGGATGTTTTCAAGTGCCATTAAGTATAGGTAGGCATGTGTTCCCCTCAGATTTGATAATATTGGAATCACAAGGTTTGGATGTAATTCTGGATATGGATTGGTTGTTGATGTATGGAGGAAACATCGATTGCGCCAGTAGGTCAATCTTGCTTACCACCCCAGAAGGGAGAAGGATCAAGTATGTATCCCGGCATGTGCCGAAGAGGACTCAAGTAAATTGTTTAACATGAGTTGTGCAGGAGGAAGTACTGAAAGTGCAACTATCCCTGGGTGGTTTTGGTAATTCCTAACAACATATAGCTCATTGAGCTAACATTATTCCAAGATTAATATTTCAGGAAAAGCTCAATGAATGGCATGTCATGGATGAGGAAAGTGGATCCCTCAAAATTCTAAGGACAAAAAGTTTGGCTCAAGCTTTAAAATCAAGACTCTACATTTTATATTTTAGTGATCCAAGATCACATTGAGTCTATAGGAAAAGCCAATACTATCAAGGAGGGATGAGGTGTTGCTTAATGGCTTGCTTGCTCAAAGTGCTTAGTGATATGCTCCAAAAACCCTCAACTACCTTCCCACATCCACATATGACCTAAACCAAAAGTCAAACTCGGCCCCACCGATTCTTTCTATCCGGCGCCACCGAGTTTCAAATATCATAGCCACTGCCACAAACCCTAGGCAAATCGGTCTCACCGATAGGGATCTCGGTCTCACCGAGATGGGATTGTAATCTCTCTGTTTCCCTTCGTAACGTTTCGGTCTTACCGAGATGAGCGATCGGTCCCACCAAGATTGCAATGTAAACTCTCTGTTTCCCTTTTGTAACATTTCGGTCTCACCGAGATGAGCGAATCGGTCCCACCGAGTTTACCTGACCAACTCTCTGGTTAGCCTATTACCAAAATTGGTCCCACCGAGTTTGTGTAATCGGTCACACTGAGATTACGTTATGCCCTAACCCTAACCATATTGGTCCTACCGAGTTGCATCTCAGTCCCACCGAAAATCCTAACGGTCACTAGGTTTGCTGAATCGGTCTGACCGAGTTTAACCATTCGGTCCCATCGAGTTTGGCAAATTGTGTGTAACGGTTAGATTCTGTGTGGAGGCTATATATACCCCTCCACCCACTCTTCATTCGTGGAGAGAGCCATCAGAACATACCTACACTTCCAATACACATTTTCTGTGAGAGAACCACCTACACTTGTGTTGAGGTCAAGCTATTCCATTCCAACCATATGAATCTTGATCTCTAGCCTTCCCCAAGTTGCTTTCCACTCAAATCTTCTTTCCACCAAATCCAAATCCTGTGAGAGAGAGTTGAGTGTTGGGGAGACTATCATTTGAAGCACAAGAGCAAGGAGTTCATCATCAACACACCATTTGTTACTTCTTGGAGAGTGGTGTCTCCTAGATTGGCTAGGTGTCACTTGGGAGCCTCCGACAAGATTGTGGAGTTGAACCAAGGAGTTTGTAAGGGCAAGGAGATCGCCTACTTCGTGAAGATCTACCGCTAGTGAGGCAAGTCCTTCGTGGGCGACGGCCGTGATGGAATAGACAAGGTTGCTTCTTTGTGGACCCTTCGTGGGTGGAGCCCTCCGTGGACTCGCGCAACCGTTACCCTCCGTGGGTTGAAGTCTCCATCAACGTGGATGTAGGATAGCACCACCTATCGGAACCACGACAAAAACATCCGTGTCTCCAATTGCGTTTGAATCCTCCAAACCCTTCCCTTTACATTCTTGCAAGTTGCATGCTTTACTTTCCACTGCTCATATACTCTTTTGCATGCTTGCTTGAATTGTGTGGAGATTGCTTGACTTGTGTTAAGATAGCTAAAATCTGCCAAGAACTAAAATTGGGAAAAGGCTAGATTTTTATTTGGTCAAGTAGTCTAATCACCCCCCTATAGACATACTTTCGATCCTACAAGTACCAGTAGTGAAGGATTTCCCCGATGTATTTCCAGAAGAATTGCCAGGCATGCCACCGGATAGAGATATTGAGTTTTTGATTGAGCTTTTGCCAGGCATAGGGACAATATCAAAGAGACCATATAGGATGCCTGCAAAGGATTTGATGGAGATTAAGAAGAAAATTAAGGAGTTACTGGATAAAGGATACATTCGCCCAAGTTCATCGCCTTGGGGATCGCCAGTACTTCTAGTGGAGAAGAAGGATGGATCATTAAGGATGGTTGTTGATTATCGAGGATTGAATGAAGTAACCATCAAGAACAAGTACCCACTACCGATGATCAATGATCTGTTTGATCGATTGCAAGGAGCTAAGGTGTTTTCCAAGATCGATCTACGATCAGGATACCACTAGTTGTAGATTTGAGAATAGGATATACCTAAGACGGATTTTACCACCAGGTATGGGCTGTACGAGTATACCGTTATGTTATTTGGTCTGACTAATGCACCTGCATATTTTATGAACATGATGAACAAAGTGTTTATGGAGTTCTTGGATAAGTTCGTCGTCGTGTTCATTGATGATATCCTGGTTTACTCGAAGAATGAAGAGGAGCATAAGGAGCATTTGCGTTCGGTACTTAGTAAGCTCAGAGAACATCAATTATATGCCAAATTTAGCAAATGTGAGTTTTGGTTGAAAGAAGTTGGATTTCTCGGACACGTTATATCCGGAGAAGGTATAGCAGTAGATCCCACTAAAGTTGATACCGTGACCAAGTGGGAAGCGCCAACCACAGTTGGAGAGATCCGGAGTTTTCTTGGACTCGGAGGATACTACCGGAGGTTTATTGAGAATTTCTCAAAAATTGCGAAGCCTATGACGGAGTTGTTGAAGAAGGATACCATGTTCATATGGACTGAGGAATGTGAGGCTAGTTTCCAGGAGTTGAAGAAACGTTTGGTTACCTCACCAGTGTTGATTTTACCGGATCAGACCAAGGATTATGAGGTGTATTGTGACGCTTCACATTGAGGACTGGGGGCAGTTCTTATGCAGGAAGGAAGAGTTGTTTCATATGCCTCACGACAGCTTAAGCCCCATGAGTTGAATTATGCTACACATGATTTGGAGTTAGCAGCCGTAGTACATGCATTGAAGACTTGGAGACATTTTCTGATTGGAAACCATTGCGAGGTGTACACGGATCACAAGAGTTTGAAGTATATTTTCACACAGAAGGAGTTGAACCTCAGACAAAGGAGATGGTTGGAGCTCATCAAGGATTATGATATGAAATTGCATTATCACCCCGGAAAGGCTAACATAGTAGCTGATGCGTTGAGCCACAAGAGTCATGTCAACACCCTAATGACGGGAGATTTACCAAGGGAGTTAGACGAAAATCTTCGAGAGCTATGTTTGGAAATAGTGCTGAAAGGCTATGTAGCAACATTGGAGATTCAGTCTACGTTGATGGATAAGATCAGAGAAGCCCAAAAGACTGACAAGGAGATTGCTTCTATTAAGGAGAAAATGAGCAAAGGAAAAGCTAAGGGATTTCGTGAGGATGAGCACGATACCTTATGGTTTGAAGACCGTGTTTATGTGCCTAATGATTCGGAGATCAGGAAGTTAATTTTACAAGAGTCCCATGATTCACCATATTCAATTCACCCAGGAAATACCAAGATGTATTTGGATTTGAACGATATTTTCTAGTGGGCCGGAATGAAGAAGGATATTGCGGAATATGTAGCGGTTTGTGATGTATGTCAGAGAGTAAAGGCAGAGCATCAGAAGCCAGCAGGATTATTACAACCATTGCCGATACCCGAATGGAAGTGGGATAAGTTAGGCATGGATTTTATTATAGGATTGCCCAGAACACGTTCAGGCTATGACTCAATATGGGTTGTAGTCGATCGTTTGACAAAGGTAGCTCATTTCATTCCCGTGAAGACTACCTATACCAGTGCAAAGTTGGCAAAGATATACATGACTAGAATCGTTTGTCTGCATGGAGTTCCAAGGAGCATAGTATCAGATAGAGGAACCCAATTTACCTCAAGGTTCTGAAATCAGTTGCGTGAAACTTTGGGAACCAGACTGGAGTTTAACACAGCTTTCCACCTGCAGACAGATGGACAGACTGAGAGAGTCAATCAGATTTTGGAGGATATGCTGAGAGCTTGTGCGCTAGATTATGGATCTAGTTGGGACAAGAATTTGCCATATGCAGAGTTCTCTTACAACAACAGCTATCAATCCAGTTTGAAGATGGCCCCTTTCGAAGCCTTGTACAGCAGGAGGTGCAGGACCCCATTGTCCTGGGATGAAGTTGGAGACCGCCAGTTGTTTGGACCGGATCTGATAAGGGAGTCTGAACAGAAAGTGAAATTGATTCGCGATAGGCTCAAGGTAGCCCAATCCAGGCAGAAAAGCTACGCAGATTCTAAACGCAAGGAGACAGTTTACAAAGTCGGAGACCGAGTTTATCTTCGAGTATCACCACTTCGAGGAGTTAAGCGCTTTGGAGTTAAGGGAAAGTTAGCGCCACGTTTTGTAGGCCCATACAAAGTTTTGGAACGTATGGGAGAAGTAGTCTACAAGTTGGAATTACCTGAAGGATTGTCGGGAGTTCACGATGTGTTCCATGTATCCCAGTTGAAGAAGTGCCACACAGAGATGGCTGACATACCGCTGAGAGATACAGTACCACTGGAAGCAATTTAGTTGGACAATGATTTGACCTATGAGTCGAAACCAGTTAAGATTCTAGAGTATGCCAGTCGAGTCACCCGCAGCAAGGTTATCGAGTTTTGCAAGGTTCAGTGGAGCCACCACATGGAGGATGAAGCCACCTGGGAATGAGAGGAAGATTTGCTGAAGGACCACCCTCACCTATTTTCTAGCCAACCCGAATCTCGAGGGCGACATTCACCTTAAGGAGGGTAGGTTTGTAACATCCCAAATTTTCAATTTGGAATGTTATACACTAGATCATCATTGCATATCATATTTATTGCATTTTGGTTGATCCTAGAAATTTTACACAACTCAAGGACCCTCGGAGAGAATTGGGGATTTCGTTATTTTCATATTTGAGTTGTCTCAAATTTTGAAAATAGGATCATTTGATTTTATTTATTTTATCTTCAATTATTTCTATTACAAAAATAAGAGAGGGAATAAAATGACTTTCCCAAAATAAAGAAATATTGATGATTTAATAAAAAAATCAATTAAGATTTTATTTTGGTTTTATTTGCCATTTTATTTGAATTTAGGAAAAATGCGCGTTTTTCAAGATTGCATTTAGGACCCAAATAAATGTTCATCCTGTGCGGCTTGATTTTATAAGCCGGAGAAAATTTATTTCGGGAATTTTGGAGTCCGTTTAGTATTTCTTTTGTTTTTTCTTCCGAGCGTAATTATTTATTAAAAAAACGTCCGAACCGACCTTGGGCCGTAACCGGCCAGGACTCCTCCTGGCCGGGCCTTTTTATAGCGCCCCGAGGCCCCGGCCGAAGCCCAAGCCGCGCACCCGCCCAAACCCTAACCCTAGCCGGCCCCGCCGCCGCCGCGCCGCGCCGCTCCGCTGCCACCGCCGCCCCGCCGGACCCGCCGCCGCCCACCGGACCGCCGCCGCCGCTGTTCGCCGGAGGTAGTTTTTTTTTTCGCCTCCGGGTTTTCTCAAAAAAACCGTTCGGTTTTCCGACGGTTTTGTTTGTTTTTTAGTTTCGTTTTTTTTAAATAGATCGGTTTTTCCGGTTTATTTAATTAGCGAGCGTTCGTCGGTTCGTTTGTTTTAACGAACGTTCGTCGTTTTTCTTTTTCTCGGATTAAATCCGCGATTTTTCTGATCGCGATTTCTGATCTGATTTTCGTTTTAGTCTAACTTTTCGCTCGTTTATCGGAATTAGGCGATTCAAGCGCCTGGAGTTTCATCTCGAAACCCTCTTTCCGTTTAACCAACTTAAACAAGTTTTTGCCACTGTAAAAATTGCCCTAGATCCAGAATAGTAAATGAAGCCTGTTTCTTTTGCCGTTTGTCTTTCGTTGCTTTGTTCGGTTTGATTCTTTTTGCCAACCGGAGTTCTTAAGTTGAACTTTCTGGTTAGACCTCTTATTTGAGTTTTACCTATGCATTAGTTGAGTACTTATTGTATGCTTGTTTGTTTGTGATAGAATACCCGGAGTGCGCCGCTTGCTACTTCGAATCACTAGGTTTCCCGGATCATCAGCAAGGCAAGTAACACTTTGATCATGCTTTCCCTCTACCCAATTTTATTGCATTAGATCAATCCTCACACATTGCATGATTAAGATGTAATTAAATTGTGGGTTTGGGAAGTAGTTGAGGTAGTACCTATTACCTGTTATTATCAAACCTTTAAGAGTTACTTCTATGTTTGCTTATTATGCCATGCTATGCTAGTAGACGTGGATTGGGTGAGTGTATCCATGACAAATGTGAGATTGTTAATTAATGTTTACTTAAGGTGGCAACTTGAACACACATCTGGGTGGATTGAGGCACCTGGGTATTCTAGGATGGCCTATTTTTTTATGGACCGCCACCCAGGCTCAAAGGGATCATGAGATTATTCATACTAGAAACTTCCGTGTGCAGCCACAAGCTATTATGGGCTCTAGCATAGTTGATTAAGTTGTGCGAACTCTTACAGTGGTAGACTAGCAGATGTAGGGGAAAGTAGGTGTAACGGTCTACCCGATCGTAAGGTGCTAGCGCTTCTGAAAGACTATGTCTCGGTCATCCGTCTTCTCAAACACCATGTAGTGCGAGAAACCAAACGGAGGCGATCGAGTCTTGTGGGGAAAAGTGCGCAAACCTCTTCAGAGTGTATAAACTAATCATGGTTAGCCGTGTCCCCGGTTATGGACATCTTGAGTATCTAGTACTTGGATTATCATGTGAATCTCAACATGTTACTCTAAATTAATTTTGTTGGGTTTGTTTAATGATGATGCTTAATTGGGATTGAGAATGTTGTCAACCATTCTCAATGTTTAACAACCACCATGATAGTTAAATAAAATTTATTCCTTTGCAGTAGGGAAAAATTGGCTTTACGCAAAATTGTAACCATAGAGCTTTCCACCAGCCAAATATGCATATAGAATAGCCTATTTCATTCCATTACTCTCTATGTGTTACATTGCCAGCATATTCCATGTGCTGGCCCGTTTCGGGCTGCAACGTTAATGTTGCAGACTTTTCAGACGGTGATTAAGGAGTTTTTAGGTCGTGGTTCTATACTCAGTGATGCCGTTGGAGTTGATGGACTCACTTATCGTCCAAGCCTTCCGTTGTTATCGTTATTAGATGGCCTTAAGCCATATTTATTGTAATAAGTTCTCTTTGAGACACTCGATGTAATAAGTGTGTGATTGCTACTCTGTTATAAATCCTTCAAGTACTGTGTGGTGTTAGCATTACTGATCCAGGGATGACACCTGAGCACAGATATTGGACCGTTTGAGGTCTGGTCGCTACAGGAAAAGCATGTCACTTACCTCTCGAACTAGAACACAAGGCTTATTGGGCTATTAAAGAACTTAATTATGATTTTAAACTTGCCGGTGAGAAGAGGTTATTTGATATTAGCTCACTTGATGAATGGAGAACCCAAGCCTACGAAAATGCCAAGTTGTTTAAAGAAAAAGTTAAAAGATGGCAAGATAAAAGGATACAAAAGCGCGAGTTTAATGTAGGTAATTATGTATTTCTATACAACTCTTGTTTAAGATTTTTTGCAGGAAAACTTCTCTCTAACTGGGAAGGTCTTTACATTATCGAGGAGGTCTACCGTTCCGGTGCCATAAAAATTAACAACTTCGAAGGCACAAATCCGAAGGTGGTGAACGGTCAAAGAATCAAACATTATATCTCAGGTAATCCCATAAATGTTGAAACTAATGTTATTGGAACCGTAACCCCGGAGGAATACATAAGGGACACTTTCCGGAACGTTTCAGACACCGAAAAGGAATAGGTATGTGGTACGGTAATAAACCGACTCCAAAACAGTTTTTAAGGCAATATTTCTCCGTTTTAGAATATTTAGAAAAATAGAAAAATAAGCAGCAGTCCGGGAAGGACACGAGGGCTCCACGAGGGTGGAGGGCACGCCCTACCCTACTGGGTGCGCCCCCTACCTCGTGGGCACCTCGTGTGCTCTCCGGACTCCGTTTTCGTACACGACACGTATTTTGGTCGGTAAAAATTCATTATATAATCTCCCGGGGGTTTTGACTCCCATGTCACGCAAAAATCTCCTGTCTTTGTTTCGAGCTGTTTTCTGTCAGGGTTGTCAAGGCTAGGCACTATGTCGTCTCCCTCCTCCTCCAACCATGAGGGCAACGATGCTTGGCTAATGAAGATAGAGCTGAAGAGAGAAGAACCCATGGAGACCAACAAGGATGAAGGGATCAAGAAGGCCACGGAGGACCAAGCTCTGGCAACAGAAGACATCCTTCAACTTGATCACAATCTTCTTACCCCAACTGAGATCGAAGCTTTCAAGATGATCGAGTTAGCTCACATACAAAATAAGTATCTCACACATGAAAATATTTTGTTGAAGGAGCATATCATCGCACTCAAGGGCATTATCCGCAAGTTAGAAGACCTCCTATGCTCGATGTGCGACCATCCATCATCAACGACTCCACCTTCTTCACCAACAAAGGAGACATAGTCACATGGGTATGGGAACTCCTCTTGGCAACTGCCATGCTTGGGGGAGTGCCTCGGTATCGTATCGTATCACCATCACTTTTATCTTTACTGTTTTTCTTAGTTCGATCCTTTTGATAATATCTTGATCTAGTAGAATAAAAGTTCTTAGTATGATCTAGCCGTGAGTCTTGCTTTATTATCCTTCTATGTAATCGAGTCCGTTAGCTATATAATAAAGATTAGTGTTGAGTCAAGGGCTTGATTATTTTGCCATGATCCTAAGGGAATAAAAGAAAAGAGAAAGAAATAAAAATAAACAAAGAGATCATATGAGTCTTATGGAGAGTAATGAGCTCACATAGAAAGAGTATGATGAATAAAAGTTGTTGAGAGTTGACAAACACAGTTTTGGTCATCGTTGCAATTAATAGGAAGTAATAAAGAAAGAGAAGTCTTCACATATAAATATACTATCTTGGACATCTTTTATGATTGTGAGCACTCATTAAAATATGACATGCTAAAGAGTTGACATTGGACAAGGAAGACAACGTAATGGGTTATGTTTTCTTACATCTGAGATAAATTATATTGTCTTGGATTTTCCAACATGATGAGCTTGCCTTTCCCCCTCATGCTAGCCAAATTCATTGCACCAAGTAGAGATACTACTTGTGCTTCCAAATACCCTTAAACCAGTCTTGCCATAAGAGTCCACCATACCTACCTATGGATTGAGCAAGATCCATCAAGTAAATTGTCATCGGTGCAAGCAATAAAAATTGCTCTCTAAATATGTATGATTGATTGGTGTGGAGGAAATAAGCTTTATACGAGCGTGTGATATGGAAGTAATAAAAGCGACAGACTGCATAATAAAGGTCCATATCACAAGTGGCAATATAAAGTGACGTTCTTTCACATTAAGATTTTGTGCATCCAACCATAAAAGCGCATGACAACCTTTGCTTCCCTCTGCGAAGGGCCTATCTTTTACTTTTATCTCCTACATTGCATAAGAGTCATGGTGATCTTCACCCTTCCTTTTTACATTTTATCCTTTGGCAAGCACAATATGTTGGAAAGATCCTGGTATATATCGCTAATTGGATGTGAGTTCTCATGAACTATTACTGTTGACATTACCCTTGAGGTAAAACGTTGGGAGGCAAAACTATAAGCCCCTATCTTTCTCTATGTCCGATTAAAACTCCATACCCATAAGTATTGCGTGAGTGTCAGCAATTGTGAAAGATTATATGATAGTTGAGTATGTGGACTTGCTGAAAAGCTCTTATACATTGACTCTTTCCTATGTTATGATAAATTGCAATTGCTTCAATGACTCAGATTGTAGTTTGTTAGTTTTCAATGAAGTTTACGATTCATACTTGATATTGTGATTGAATTATTACTCTACCATTAGAGATTATATGACAAGAATTATATAAGTTGCTGTTCTAAGAATGATCATGATGCCCTCATGTCCGTATTTTATTTTTATAGACACCTCTATCTCTAAACATGTGGACATATTTCTCGATTTCGGCTTTTTGCTTGAGGACAAGCGAGGTCTAAGCTTGGGGGAGTTGATACGTCCATTTTGCATCATGCTTTTATATCGATATTTATTGCATTATGGGCTGTTATTACACATTATGTCACAATACTTATGCCTATTCTCTCTTATTTTACAAGGTTTACATAAAGAGGGAGAATGCCGGCAGCTGGGATTCTGGGTTCGAAAAGGAGCAAATATTAGAGACCTATTCTGCACAACTCCAAAAGTCCTGAAACTTCACGGAAGATGTTTTCCAAATATATAAAAAATACTGAGAGCAAGAACTTCACTAGGGGGCCCACACCCTTCCAACGAGGGTGGGGGGCGCGCCCCCGACCTCGTGGGCCCCCTGGTGGCCCTCCGGTGACCATCTTCTGCTATATGGAGTCTTTCGATGGAAAAAAAATCATAAGCCATCTTCTCGAATGAAACTCCGCCGCCACGAGGCGGAACCTTGGCGGAACCAATCTAGGGCTCTGGCGGAGCTGTTCTGCCAGGGAAACTTCCCTCCCGGAGGGGGAAATCATCTCCATCGTCATCACCAACGCTCCTCTCATCGGGAGAGGGCAATCTCCATCAACATCTTCATCAACACCATCTCATCTCAAAACCCTAGTTCATCTCTTGTATCCAATTCTTGTCTCCAAGTCCGAGATTGGTGCTAGTAGGTTGCTAGTAGTGTTAATTACTCCTTGTAGGTGATGCTAGTTGGTTTAATTGGTGGAAGATCATATGTTCAGATCCTATATGCATATTAATACCCCTCTGATTATGAACATGTCTATTCTTTGTGAGTAGTTACTTTTGTTCCCGAGGACATGGAGAAGTCTTGCTATTAGTAGTCATGTGAATTTGGTATTCGTTCGGCATTTTGATGAGATGTATGTTGTCTCTCCTCTAGTGGTGTTATGTGAATGTCGACTACATGACACTTCACCATTATTTGGGCCTAGAGGAAGGCATTGGGAAGTAATAAGTAGATGATGGGTTGCTAGAGTGACAGAAGCTTAAACCCTAGTTTATGCGTTGCTTCGTAAGGGGCTGATTTGGATCCATATGTTTCATGCTATGGTTAGGTTTACCTTAATACTTTTGTTGTATTTGCGGATGCTTGCAATAGAGGTTAATCATAAGTGGGATGCTTGTCCAAGTAAGGGCAGCACCCAAGCACCGGTCCACCCACATACCAAATTATCAAAGTACCGAACGTGAATCATATGAACGTGATGAAAACTAGATTGACGATATTCCCATGTTTCCTCGGGAGCGCTTTTCTCTATATAAGAGTTTGTCCAGGCTTGTCCTTTGCTACAAAAAGGATTGGGCCACCTTGCTGCACTTTATTTACTTTTGTTACTTATTGCTCGTTACAAATTATCCTATCACAAAACTATCTGTTACCACTTGTTTCTGTACTTGCATATAATACCTTGCTGGAAACCGCTTATCATTTCCTTCTGCTCCTCGTTGGGTTCGACACTCTTACTTATCGAAAGGACTACGATAGATCCTCTATACTTGTGGGTCATCAAGACACCACGTGATGATCGGGTGTGATAAGCTCTACGTTCACATACAACGGGTGCAAGCCAGTTTTGCACACGCGGAATACTCGGGTTAAACTTGACGAGCCTAGCATATGCAGATATGGCCTCGGAACACTGGAGACCGAAAGGTCGAGCGTGAATCATATAGTAGATATGATCAACATAATGATGTTCACCATTGAAAACTACTCCATCTCACGTGATGATCGGACATGGTTTAGTTGATTTGGATCACGTGATCATTTAGATGACTAGAGGGATGTCTATCTAAGTGGGAGTTCTTAAGTAATATGATTAATTGAACTTTAATTTATCATGAACTTAGTCCTGATAGTATTTGCATAACTATGTTGTAGATCAATAGCTCGCGATGTAGCTCCCCGTTTATTTTTGATATGTTCATAGAGAAAAACTATGTTGAAAGATGATAGTAGCAATGATGCGGACTGGGTCCATGATCTGAGGATTATCCTCATTGCTGCACAGAAGAATTATGTCCTTGATGCACCGCTAGGTGACAGACCTATTGCAGGAGCAAATGCAGACATTATGAACGTTTGGCAAAGCTCGGTATGATGACTACTTGATAGTTTAGTGCACCATGCTTTACAGCTTAGAACCGGGACTTCAAAAACATTTTGAATGCCACGGAGCATATAAGATGTTCCAAGAGCTGAAATTTGTATTTCAGACTCATGCCCGAGTCGAGAGGTATGAGACCTCTGACAAAGTGTTTTGCCTACAAGATGGAGGAGAATAGCTCAACCAGTGAGCATGTGTGATAACCCACAAGTATAGGGGATCACAACAGTTTTCAAGGGTAGAGTATTCAACCCAAATTTATTGATTCGACACAAGGGGAGCCAAAGAATATTCTCAAGTATTAGCAGCTGAGTTGTCAATTCAACCACACCTGGAAACTTAATATCTGCAGCAAAGTGTTTAGTAGCAAAGTAATATGATAGTAGTGGTAACGATAGCAAAAGTAATGGTAACAAAAGTAGTATTTTGGGTGTTTTGTAGTGATTGTAACAATAGCAAAGGAAAAGTAAATAAGCGAAGAACAATATATGGAAAGCTCGTAGGCAATGGATCGGTGATGGAGAATTATGCCGATGCGATCGATCATGTAATAGTCATAACCTAGGGTGACACAGAACTAGCTCCAATTCATCAATGTAATGTAGGCATGTATTCCGAATATAGTCATACGTGCTTATGGAAAAGAACTTGCATGACATCTTTTGTCCTACCCTCCCATGGCAGTGGGGTCCTATTGGAAACTAAGGGATATTAAGGCCTCCTTTTAATAGAGTACCGGACCAAAGCATTAACACATAGTGAATACATGAACTCCTCAAACTACGGTCATCACCGGGAGTGGTCCCGATTATTGTCACTCCGGGGTTGCCAGATCATAACACATAGTAGGTGACTATAGACTTGCAAGATAGGATCAAGAACTCTCATATATTGATGAAAACATAATAGGTTCAGATCTGAAATCATGGCACTCGGGCCCTAGTGACAAGCATTAAGCATAGCAAGGTCAAAACAACATCAATCTCGGAACATAGTGGATACTAGGGATCAAACCCTAACAAAACTAACTCGATTACATGATAAATCTCATCCAACCCATCACCGTCTAGCAAGCCTACGATGGAATTACTCATGCACGGCGGTGAGCATCATGAAATTGGTGATGGAGGATGGTTGATGATGACGACGGATTCCCCTATTCGGAGCCCCGAACGGACTCTAGATCAGCCCTCCCGAGAGAGTTTAGGGCTTGGCGGCGGCTCCATATCATAAAACGCAATGAATCCTTCTCCCTGGTTTTTTCTCCCCGAAAGTGAATATATGGAGTCAGGGTTGAGGTCGGTGGAGCGTCAGGGGCCCACGAGGCAGGGGGGCGCACCCAGGGGGGTAGGGCGCGCCCCCACCCTTGTGGACATGTGGTGGCCCCCCTGACGTGGATCTTCCTTCCAGTATTTTTTATATATTCCAAAATAATTCTCTGTTGATTTTCAGGTCATTCCGAGAACTTTTATTTCTGCACAAAAATAACACCATGGCAATTCTGCTGAAAACAACGTCAGTCCGGGTTAGTTCCATTCAAATCATGCAATTTAGAGTCCAAAACAAGGGCAAAAGTGTTTGGAAAAGTACATACGACAGAGACGTATCAACTCCCCCAAGCTTAAACCTTTGCTTTGAAGGAAATATGCTCTAGAGGCAATAATAAAGTTATTATTTAATTCCTTATATCATGATAAATGTTTATTCATGCTAGAATTGTATTAACCGGAAACATAATACTTGTGTGAATACATAGACAAACAGAGTGTCACTAGTATGCCTCTACTTGACTAGCTCGTTGATCAAAGATGGTTATGTTTCCTAACCATAGACATGAGTTGTCATTTGATTAACGGGGTCACATCATTAGGAGAATGATGTGATTGACTTGACCCATTCCGTTAGCTTAGCACTCGATCGTTTAGTATGTTGCTATTGCTTTCTTCATGACTTATACATGTTCCTATGACTATGAGATTATGCAATTCCCGTTTACCGGAGGAACACTTTGTGTGCTACAAAATGTCACAATGTAACTGGGTGATTATAGAGGTGCTCTACAGGTGTCTCCGAAGGTATTTGTTGGGTTGGCGTATTTCGAGATTAGGATTTGTCACTCCTATTGTCGGAGAGGTATATCTGGGCCCACTCGGTAATGCACATCACTTAAGCCTTGCAAGGATTGCAACTAATGAGTTAGTTGCGGGATGATGTATTACGGAACGAGTAAAGAGACCTGCCGGTAACAAGATTAAACTAGGTATTGAGATACTGATGATCGAATCTCGGGCAAGTAACATACCGATGACAAAGGGAACAATGTATGTTGTTATGCGGTCTGACCGATAAAGATCTTCGTAGAATATGTGGGAGCCAATATGAGCATCCAGGTTCCGCTATTGGTTATTGACCGGAGACGTGTCTCGCTCATGTCTACATAGTTCTCGAACCCGTAGGGTCCGCACGCTTAAAGTTTCGATGACAATTATATTATGAGTTTATGATTTTTGATGTACTGGAGGTTGTTCAGAGTCCCGAATGTGATCACGGACATGACGAGGAGTCTCGAAATGGTCAAGACATGAAGATTGATATATTGGAAGCCTATATTTGGATATCGGAAATATTCCGGGTGAAATCGGGATTTTACCGGAGTACCGAGGGGTTACCGGAACCCCCCGGGGGCTTAATGGGCCATAGTGGGCCTTAGTGGAGAAGAGGAGAGGCGGCTAGGGCAGGGCCGCGTGCCCCTCCCCCTCTAGTCCGAATAGGACAAGGAGAGGGGGGCAGAGCCCCCCCTTTCCTTCCTCTCTCCCTCCTCTTTCCCCCTTCTCCTAATCCAACAAGGAAGGGAGGGAGTCCTACTCCCAGTGGGAGTAGGACTCCTCCTGGCACGCCTTCTCCTGGCCGGCCGCACCTCCCCCCTTGCTCCTTTATATACGGGGGCAGGGGGGCATCCCATGGACACAGCAATTGATTTGATCTTTTAGCCGTGTGCGGTGCCCCCCTCCACCATAGTCCACCTCAATAATACTGTAGCAGTGCTTAGGCGAAGCCCTGCGTCGGTAGAACATCATCATCGTCACCATGCCGTCGTGCTGACGAAACTCTCCCTCAACAATCGGCTGGATCGGAGTTCGAGGGACGTCATCGGGCTGAACGTGTGCTGAACTCGGAGGTACTGTGCGTTCGGTACTTGATCGGTTGGATCGTGAAGACATACGACTACATCAACCGCGTTGTGCTAACGCTTCCGCTTTCGGTCTACGAGGGTACATGGACAACACTCTCCCCTCTCGTTGCTATGCATCACCATGATCTTGCGTGTGCGTAGGAAAATTTTGAAATTACTACGTTCCCCAACTGTGGCATCCGAGCCTGGTTTTATGCGTAGATGTCATATGCACGAGTAGAACACAAGTGAGTTGTGGGCGATATAAGTCATACTGCTTACCAACATGTCATACTTTGGTTCAGCGGTATTGTTGGATGAAGCGGCCCGGACCGACATTACGCGTACGCTTACGCGAGACTGGTTCTACCGACGTGCTATGCACACAGGTGGCTGGCGGGTGTCAGTTTCTCCAACTTTAGTTGAACCGAGTGTGGCTACGCCCGGTCCTTGTGAAGGTTAAAACAACACCAACTTGACAAACTATCGTTGTGGTTTTGATGCGTAGGTAAGAACGGTTCTTGCTCAGCCCATAGCAGCCACGTAAAACTTGCAACAACAAAGTAGAGGACGTCTAACTTGTTTTTGCAGGGCACGTTGTGGTGTGATATGGTCAAAGCATGATGCTAAATTTTATTGTATGAGATGATCATGTTTTGTAACTGAGTTATCGGCAACTGGCAGGAGCCATATGGTTGTCGCTTTATTGTATGCAATGCAATCGCCCTGTAATGCTTTACTTTATCACTAAGCGGTAGCGATAGTCGTAGAAGCATAAGATTGGCAAGACAACAACGATGCTACGATGGAGATCAAGGTGTCGCGCCGGTGATGATGGTGATCATGACGGTGCTTCGGAGATGGAGATCACAAGCACAAGATGATGATGGCCATATCATATCACTTATATTTATTGCATGTGATGTTTATCTTTTATGCATCTTATCTTGCTTTGATTGACGGTACCATTATAAGATGATCTCTCACTAAATTTCAAGATAAAAGTGTTCTCCCTAAGTATGCACCGTTGCCAAAGTTCGTCGTGCCCAGACACCACATGATGATCGGGTGTGATAAGCTCTACGTCCATCTACAACGGGTGCAAGCCAGTTTTGCACACGCAGAATACTCAGGTAAAACTCGACGAGCCTAGCATATGCAGATATGGCCTCGGAACACTGAGACTGAAAGGTCGAGCGTGAATCATATAGTAGATATGATCAACATAGTGATGTTCACCATTGAAAGCTACTCCATTTCACGTGATGATCGGTTATGGTTTAGTTGATATGGATCACGTGATCACTTAGAGGATTAGAGAGATGTCTATCTAAGTGGGAGTTCTTAAGTAATATGATTAATTGAACTTAAATTTATCATGAACTTAGTACCTAATAGTATCTTGCTTGTCTATGTTGTTTGTAGATAGATGGCCCGTGCTGTTGTTCCGTTAAATTTTAATACGTTCCTTGAGAAAGCAAAGTTGAAAGATGATGGTAGCAATTACACAGACTGGGTCCGTAACTTGAGGATTATCCTCATTGCTGCACAGAAGAATTACGTCCTGGAAGCACCGCTAGGTGCCAACCTGCTGCAGGAGCAACACCAGATGTTATGAACGTCTGGCAGAGCAAAGCTGATGACTACTCGATAATTCAATGTGCCATGCTTTACGGCTTAGAACCGGGACTTCAACGATGTTTTGAACGTCATGGAGCATATGAGATATTCCAGGAGTTGAAGTTAATATTTCAAAAGAATGCCCGGATTGAGAGATATGAAGTCTCCAATAAGTTCTACAGCTGCAAGATGGAGGAGAATAGTTCTGTCAGTGAGCATATACTCAAGATGTATGGGTACTGCAATCACGTGATTCAACTGGGAGTTAATCTTCCGGATGATAGCGTCATTGACAGAATTCTTCAATCACTGCCACCAAGCTACAAAAGCTTTGTGATGAACTATAACATGGAAGGGATGGATAAGACGATTCCCGAGCTCTTCGCAACGCTAAAGGCTGCGGAGGTAGAAATCAAGAAGGAGCATCAAGTGTTGATGGTCAATAAGACCACCAGTTTCAAGAAAAAGGGCAAAGGGAAGAAGAAGGGAAACTTCAAGAAGAACAGCAAACAAGTTGCTGCTCAAGAGAAGAAACCCAAGTCTGGACCTAAGCCTGAGACTGAGTGCTTCTACCGCAAGCAGACTGGTCACTGGAAGCAGAACTGCCCCAAGTATTTGGCGGATAAGAAGGATGGCAAGGTGAACAAAGGTATATGTGATATACATGTTATTGATGTGTACCTTACCAGAGCTCACAGTAGCACCTAGGTATTTGATACTGGTTCTGTTGCTAATATTTGCAACTCAAAACAGGGACTACGGATTAAGCGAACACTGGCCAAGGACAAGGTGACGATGCATGTGGGAAACGGTTCCAAAGTCGATGTGATCGTCGTCGGCACGCTACCTCTACATCTACCTTCGGGATTAATATTAGACCTAAATAATTGTTATTTAGTGCCAGCGTTGAGCATGAACATTATATCTGGATCTTGTTTGATGCGAGACGGTTTTTCATTTAAATCAGAGAATAATGGTTGTTCTATTTATATGAGTAATATCTTTTATGGTCATGCACCCTTGAAGAGTGGTCTATTTTTGATGAATCTCGATAGTAGTGATACATATATTCATAATGTTGAAGCCAAAAGATGCAGAGTTGATAATGATAGTGCAACTTATTTGTGGCACTGCCGTTTAGGTCATATCGGTGTGAATCACATGAAGAAACTCCATATTGATGGACCTTTGGAACCACTTGATTATGAATCACTTGGTACTTGCGAACCATGCCTCATGGGCAAGATGACTAAAACGCCATTCTCTGGAACTATGGAGCGAGCAACTGATTTATTGGAGATCATACATACTGATGTATGTGGACCAATGAATATTGAGGCTCGTGGCGGGTATCGTTATTTTTTCACCTTCACAGATGATTTAAGCAGATATGGGTATATCTACTTAATGAAACATAAGTCCAAAACATTTGAAAAGTTCAAAGAATTTCAGAGTGAAGTTGAAAATCATCGTAACAAGAAAATAAAGTTTCTACGATCTGATCATGGAGGAGAATATTTGAGTTACGAGTTTGGTCTACATTTGAAACAATGCGGAATAGTTTCGCAAATCACGCCACCCGGAACACCACAACGTAATGGTGTGTCCGAACGTCGTAATCGTACTTTACTAGATATGGTGCGATCCATGATGTCTCTTACTAATTTACCGCTATCATTTTGGGGTTGTGCTTTAGAGACGGCCGCATTCACATTAAATAGGGCACCATCGAAATCCATTGAGACGACGCCTTATGAACTGTGGTTTGGCAAGAAACCAAAGTTGTCATTTCTTAAAGTTTGGGGCTGCAATGCTTATGTGAAAAAGCTTCAACCTGATAAGCTCGAACCCAAATCGGAGAAATGTGTCTTCATAGGATACCCAAAGGAGACTATTGGGTACACCTTCTATCACAGATCCGAAGGCAAGCCATTCGTTGCTAAGAATGGATCCTTTCTAGAGAAGGAGTTTCTCTCAAAAGAAGTGAGTGGGAGGAAAGTAGAACTTGATGAGGTAACCATACCTGCTCCCTTATTGGAAAGTAGTTCATCACAGAAACCGGTTCCTGTGACGTCTATACCAATTAGTGAGGAAGTTAATGATGATGATCATGGAACTTCAGATCAAGTTGTTATTGAACCTCGTAGGTCAACCAGAGTAAGATCTGCACCAGAGTGGTACGGTAATCCTGTTCTGGAGGTTATGTTACTAGACCATGACGAACCTACGAACTATGAAGAAGCGATGGTGAGCCCAGATTCTGAAAAATGGCTTGAGGACATGAAATCTGAGATGGGATCCATGTATGAGAACAAAGCGTGGACTTAGGTTGACTTTCTCGATGATCGGCAAGCCATTGAGAATAAATGGATCTTCAAGAAGAAGACTGACGCTGACGGTAATATTACTGTCTGTAAAGCTCGACTTGTTGCGAAAGGTTTTCGACAAGTTCAAGGGATTGACTACGATGAGACCTTCTCACCCGTAGCGATGCTTAAGTCTGTCCGAATCATGTTAGCAATTGCCACATTTTATGATTATGAAATTTGGCAAATGGATGTAAAAACTGCATTCCTGAATGGATTTCTGGAAGAAGAGTTGTATATGATGCAACCGGAAGGTTTTGTCGATCCAAAGGGAGCTAACAAAGTGTGCAAGCTCCAGCGATCCATTTATGGACTGGTGCAAGCCTCTCGGAGTTGGAATAAACGCTTTGATAGTGTGATCAAAGCATTTGGTTTTGTACAGACTTTTGGAGAAGCCTGTATTTACAAGAAAGTGAGTGGGAGCTCTGTAGCATTTCTGATATTATATGTGGATGACATATTGCTGATTGGAAATGATATAGAATTTCTGGATAGCATAAAGGGATACTTGAATAAGAGTTTTTAAATGAAAGACCTCGGTGAAGCTGCTTATATATTGGGCATCAAGATCTATAGAGATAGATCAAGCCGTTTACTTGGACTTTCACAAAGCACATACCTTAACAAAGTTTTGAAGAAGTTCAAAATGGATGATGCAAAGAAAGGGTTCTTGCCTGTGTTACAAGGTGTGAAGTTGAGTAAGACTCAATGCCCGACCAGTGCAGAAGATAGAGAGAAGATGAAAGATGTTCCCTATACTTCAGCCATAGGCTCTATCATGTATGCAATGCTGTGTATGAGACCTGATGTGTGCCTTGCTATAAGTCTAGCAGGGAGGTACCAAAGTAATCCAGGAGTGGATCACTGGACAGCGGTCAAGAACATCCTGAAATACCTGAAAAGGACTAAGGATATGTTTCTCGTTTATGGAGGTGACAAAGGGCTCATTGTAAATGGTTACGTTGATGCTAGCTTTGACACTGATCCGGATGATTCTAAATCACAAACCGGATATGTGTTTACATTGAACGGTGGAGCTGTCAGTTGGTGAAGTTCTAAACAAAGCGTCGTGGCGGGATCTACATGTGAAGCAGAGTACATAGCTGCTTCGGAAGCAGCAAATGAAGGAGTCTGGATGAAGGAGTTCATATCCGATCTAGGTGTCATACCTAGTGCATCGGGTCCAATGAAAATCTTTTGTGACAATACTGGAGCAATTGACTTGGCGAAGGAATCCAGATTTCACAAGAGAACCAAGCACATCAAGAGACGCTTCAATTCCATCCGGGATCTAGTCCAGGTGGGAGACATAGAAATTTGCAAGATACATATGGATCTGAATGTTGCAGACCTGTTGACTAAACCTCTTCCACGAGCAAAACATGATTAGCACCAAGACTCCATGGGTGTTAGAATCATTACTATGTAATCTAGATTATTGACTCTAGTGCAAGTGGGAGACTGAAGGAAATATGCCCTAGAGGCAATAATAAAGTTATTATTTATTTCCTTATATCATGATAAATGTTTATTATTCATGCTAGAATTGTATTAACCGGAAACATAATACTTGTGTGAATACATAGACAAATAAAGTGTCACTAGTATGCCTCTACTTGACTAGCTTGTTGATAAAAATGGTTATGTTTCCTAACCATAGACATGAGTTGTCATTTGATTAACGGGATCACATCATTAGGGAAATGTGGTGATTGACTTGACCCATTCCGTTAGCTTAGCACTTGATCGTTTAGTATGTTGCTATTGCTTTCTTCATGACTTATACATGTTCCTATGACTATGAGATTATGCAACTCCCATTTACCGGAGGAACACTTTGTGTGCTACCAAACGTCACAACGTAACTGCGTGATTATAAAGGTGCTCTACAGGTGTCTCCGAAGGTATTTGTTGGGTTGGCGTATTTCGAGATTAGGATTTGTCACTCCTATTGTCGGAGAGGTATCTCTGGGCCCACTCGATAATGCACATCACTTAAGCCTTGTAAGGATTGCAACTAATGAGTTAGTTGCGGGATGATGTATTACAGAACGAGTAAAGAGACTTGCCGGTAATGAGATTGAACTAGGTATTGAGATACCGACGATCGAATCTCGGGCAAGTAACATACCGATGACAAAGGGAACAACGTATGTTGTTATGCGGTCTGACCGATAAAGATCTTCGTAGAATATGTGGGAGCCAATATGAGCATCTAGGTTCCGCTATTGGTTATTGACCGGAGACGTGTCTCGGTCATGTCTACATAGTTCTCGAACCCGTAGGGTACGCATGCTTAAAGTTTCGATGACGATTATATTATGAGTTTCGATGTACCGAAGGTTGTTCAGAGTCCCGGATGTGATCACGGACATGATGAGGAGTCTCGAAATGGTCGAGACATGAAGATTGATATATTGGAAGCCTATATTTGGATATCGGAAATGTTCCGGGTGAAATTGGGATTTTACTGGAGTACCGAGGGGTTACCGGAACCCCCCGGGGGCTTAATGGGCCATAGTGGGCCTTAGTGGAGAAGAGGAGAGGCGGCTAGGGCAGGGCCGCGCGCCCCTCCCCCTCTAGTCTGAATAGGACAAGGAGAGGGGGGCAGCGCCCCCCCTTTCCTTCCTCTCTCCCTCCTCTTTCCCCCTTCTCCTAATCCAACAAGGAAGGGAGGGAGTCCTACTCCCGATGGGAGTAGGACTCCTCCTGGCACGCCTCCTCCTGGCCGGCCGCACCTCCCCCCTTGCTCCTTTATATACGAGGGGCACCCCATGGACACAACAATTAATTTGATCTTTTAGCCGTGTGCGGTGCCCCCCTCCACCATAGTCCACCTCGATAATACTGTAGCGGTGCTTAGGCGAAGCCCTGCGACGATAGAACATCATCATCGTCACCACGCCGTCGTGCTGACTATAAGTGCATCTAGTGCCCCTTAGTGATTTTGGTGTATTGAAGACTTATAGGTTAAGGGACTAATGTGTTTATGAATGTACACAGGTCTATAAGTCTATGAGGAGTTTGATATTTACAGAGAAAGTCGACCCCTAAAAATGAAGTTCTTCATCTGAAGAATTTGGTATTCTGAAGACTTTCTGAAGACTTTGAAAGTGAAGAAATTGGTGTGACCTTGAAGACTTGGTATTCATTCGAGGAACATGAAGCGTGAAGACTTTTGTTTTCGTAGTTTAATTTTCTCTTTCTTGAGTCATAGGAAGCACTGTACTGTTAAAGGGGGTCGAGGAAATACTAAGGAAAAATTTCCATGTGATGCTCAACTCAAAATCCTACACCTACCAATTCCTTCGAGTGAAGCCATTGGAAATCTCATACAGTTTAGTCAATTTCTTCAGTGACAGAGACGAAGTTCTTCTGGTCTCTGAGGAATTTGTTCTGACTAAGGAGTTAGGAATTCGCCAGTGCAGATTGCCTACACAGTGAGGAACATGATAGCCGTGAGGATTTTGCTACTCAAAATTCCGACTGTTGCTGTGCTATGCGCCAGCTGTCCCAAAATATCTATCCACCTAACGGTTATATCAGTTGAAGGGCATTTATGTCTTATCATGTCAGGCTACTCCCTAGGCTATAAATAGCCGCCCCCTACAACCACTAGCTGGTTGGCTGCTCCGTGAGAAACTGACACTTGTCATTTGAGAGCAACCCATCCTCCGAGGACTTTGAGCGAAAATCATCAAGTGAGGAAAAACGAAAAACCCAAACCCAAACACCTACAAACCCCAAGTGATTGAGCATCACTGAAGAGATTGATCCTGCATGGATCCGACGCTTGTTACCTTTGAAGACAGTGCTTCTTCCAGACGGTTAGGCGTCATGGTCTAGAGCATCCAAGAGGAATTGTGGATCGCCGAGTGACCAAGTTTGTGAAGGTTTGGAAGTCGCCTGAAGACTTACCACGAGTGATTGGGCGAGGTCTGTGTGACCTTAGCTCAAGGAGAATACGGTGAGGACTAGGTGTCCTGAGCTGCGTGTTCAGGACTGGGTGTCCGGGACTGTGTGTCCCCGAGTTTAAATACTCAGCCGCTCCAACCAAACATACAACTGAGACAGCAGTTGGAACTGGTCTACCAAATCATTGTCCTCACCAAGCTTAATGGTTCTATTTCCTCAACTCTTTCATTTCCTCATAACTGTGTTGTGAGCTTGTTCATATCTGTGTTTGAAGACTTTGACTGAAGACTTTCTCAATTTCCTCAGTTCAATTTCTTCAGTCTGTTTGTCTTCATCCTGTGTTATCCTGTGCTTACGCTTCCTTTACTCTGCACCTGTCTTCATTTCATCATGATGACTATACTTGTATTCTGTTATGTTTACTTTTGAGTACTTATTCCGCTGCTAGTAGTACTTCGCTAAGGTATTTCCTCACCGGCAAATTCCTCAGTGAAGAATTTCATAAAAATCGCCTATTCACCCCCTCTAGTTGATATAACGCACTTTCAATTGGTATCAGAGCAAGGTACTCCCTTGTTCTGTGTGATTTTGGTTTAACCGCTTGGAGTTTTAGTTATGTCGAGCGCAGGTATGATCAAGGTCTCTGCTGGGTGTCCTACCTTCGATGGGCCGGACTACCCCTACTGGAAGAATAAGATGCGAATGCATCTTGAGGCAATTGATAACGATCTCTGGTATGTTGTGGAAAATGGTGTTCCCTCAGTCACACCTTCTCTGAATGCTGCTGATGTGAAGAGATTCAAGCAACTCGACTCTCAAGCAAAGAATATCATATGTGGGCATCTGAGCAAAGGACAATATGGCAGAGTGAGTGCTTTGGAGACAACGAAGCTTATCTGGGACAGGTTGTCCAAAGTGAATGAAGGAGTCTCAACACAGCGTGACTCTCGAGTTGATGTTTTTCGCAATCTCTTCAATCGTTTCAAAGGACTCGACAATGAAAATGTTCAACAAACCTTCGATCGCCTCACTGACATCTCAAATGAGCTTCAAGCACTTGGTGCCACTGACATCACCGACCATGAGGTGGTGAAGAAATTGCTGAGATCGCTTGATTCCTCATTTGACACTCTGGCATTGATGATACAAGTGTAGGGGAACGTAGCAGAAATTCAAAATTTTCCTACGTGTCACCAAGATCTATCTATGGAGAGACTAGCAACGAGGGGAAGGAGAGTGCATCTACATACCCTTGTAGATCGCTAAGCGGAAGCGTTCAAGTGAACGGGGTTGATGGAGTCGTACTCGTCGTGATTCAAATCACCGATGATCAAGTGCCGAACGCACGGCACCTCCGCATTCAACACACGTACAGCACGATGACGTCTCCCATGCCTTGATCCAGCAAGGAGAGAGGGAGAGGTTGATGGAGATCCAACAGCACGACGGCGTGGTGGAAGTAGCGGGATTCCAACAGGGCTTCGCTAAGCGCTGCGGGAGGAGGTAGATGTGTCACGGGAGGGAGAGGGAGGCGCCAGGCCTTAGATTGGTTTGCTCCTCCTTTTCCCCACTATATATAGGGCAAGGGAGAGGGGGAGGCGCAGCCCTTGCCCCTTCCTCCAAGGAAGGGTGCGGCCAAGGGTGGGGAGGAGTCCATCCTCCCCAAGGCACCTCGGAGGTGCCTTCCCCTTTTAGGACTCTCCTCTTTTTCCCATCTCTTGGCGCATGGGCCTCTTGGGGCTGGTGCCCTTGGCCCATATAGGCCAAGGCACACCCCCTACAGCCCATGTGGCCCCCCGGGGCAGGTGGCCCCACCCGGTGGACCCCCGGGACCCTTCCGGTGGTCCCGGTACAATACCGGTGACCCCGAAACTTGTCCCGATGGCCGAAATAGCACTTCCTATATATAATTCTTTACCTCCGGACCATTCCGGAACTCCTCGTGACGTCCGGGATCTCATCCGGGACTCCGAACAACTTTCGGGTTACCGCATACTAATATCTCTACAACCCTAGCGTCACCGAACCTTAAGTGTGTAGACCCTACGGGTTCGGGAGACATGCAGACATGACCGAGACGTTCTCCGGTCAATAACCAACAGCGGGATCTGGATACCCATGATGGCTCCCACATGTTCCACGATGGTCTCATCGGATGAACCACGATGTCAAGGACTTAATCAATCCCGTATACAATTCCCTTTGTCTATCGGTATGTTACTTGCCCGAGATTCGATCGTCGGTATCCAATACCTTGTTCAATCTCGTTACCGGCAAGTCTCTTTACTCGTTCCGTAACACATCATCCCGTGATCAACTCTTTGGTCACATTGCGCATATGATGATGTCCTACCGAGTGGGCCCAGAGATACCTCTCCGTTTACACGGAGTGACAAATCCCAGTCTCGATTCGTGCCAACCCAACAGACACTTTCGGAGATACCTGTAATGCACCTTTATAGCCACCCAGTTACGTTGTGACGTTTGATACACCCAAAGCATTCCTACGGTATCCGGGAGTTGCACAATCTCATGGTCTAAGGAAATGATACTTGACATTAGAAAAGCTTTAGCATACGAACTACACGATCTTTGTGCTAGGCTTAGGATTGGGTCTTGTCCATCACATGATTCTCCTAATGATGTGATCCCGTTATCAACGACATCCAATGTCCATGGTCAGGAAACCGTAACCATCTATTGATCAACGAGCTAGTCAACTAGAGGCTCACCAGGGACATGGTGTTGTCTATGTATCCACACATGTATCTAAGTTTCCTATCAATACAATTATAGCATGGATAATAAACGATTATCATGAACAAGGAAATATAATAATAATCAATTTATTATTGCCTCTAGGGCATATTTCCAACAGTCTCCCACTTGCACTAGAGTCAATAATCTAGTTCACATCGCCATGTGATTAACACTCACAGGTCACATCGCCATGTGACTAACACCCAAGAGTTTACTAGAGTCAGTAGTCTATTTCACATCACTATGTGATTAACACTCAATGAGTTTTAGGTTTGATCATGTTGCTTGTGAGAGAGGTTTTAGTCAACGGGTCCGAACCTTTCAGATCCGTGTGTGCTTTACAAATCTTTATGTCATCTCCTAGATGTAGCTACCACGCTCTATTTGGAGCTATTCCAAATAACTGTTCTACTTGGAGCTATTCTAAATTGTTGCTCCATTATATGCATCCAGTATCTCTACTCAGAGCTATCCGGATAGGTGTTAAGCTTGCATCGACGTAACCCTTTACGACGAACTCTTTTTACCACCTCCATAACCGAGAAACTTCCTTAGTCCGCTAGTTACTAAGGATAACTTTGACCGCTGTCCTACGATCCATTCTTGGATCACTCTTGTGCCCCTTGACTGACTCATGGCAAGGCACACTTCAGGTGCGGTACACAGCATAGCATACTGTAGAGCCTACGTCTTAAGCATAGGGGACGACCTTCGTCCTTTTTCTCTATTCTGCCGTGGTCGAGCTTTAAGTCTTAACTTCATACCTTACAACTCAGGCAAGAACTCCTTCTTTGACTGATCCATCTTGAACACCTTCAAGATCATGTCATGGTATGTGCTCATTTTGAAAGTACCATTAAGCGTTTTGATCTATCCTTATAGATCTTGATGCTCAATGCTCAAGTAGCTTAATCCAGGCTTTCCATTGAAAAACACTTTCCAAATAACCCTACATGCTTTCTAGAAATTCTACATCATTTCTGATCAACAATATGTCAACATATACTTATCAGAAATTCTATAGTGCTCCCACTCACTTCTTTGGAAATACAAGTTTCTCATAAACTTCGTATACACCCAAAATCTTTGATCATCATCAAAGCATACATTCCAACTCCGAGATGCTCACTCCAGTCCTCAGAAGGATTGCTGGAGCTTTGCATACTTATTAGCATCTTTCAGGATTGACAAAACCTTCCGGTTGTATCACATACAACCTTTCCTCAAGAAAATCGTCGAGGAAATAATGTTTTGACATCCTATCTACAAGATTTCATAAATAATGCAGTAATCGCTAGTATAATTCCAACAGACTCTTAGCATCGCTACGAGTGAGAAAGTCTCATCGTAGTCAACTCCTTGAACTTGTCGGGAAACTTCTTAATGACAAGTCGAGCTTTCTTAATGGTGACATTTACCATCATTGTCCGTCTTCCTTTTAAAATCCATATGTACCTAACAGCCTCACGACCATCGAGCCGTTCTGCCAAAGTCTACACTTTGTTTTCATACATGGATCCTCTCTCGGATTTTATGGCCTCAACCCATTTATCGGAATCCAGGCCCACCATCGCTTCTCCATAGCTCGTAGGTTCATCGTTGTCTAGCAACATGACTTCCAAGACAGGATTACGTACCACTCTGAAGTAGTATGCATCCTTGTCATCCCACGAGGTTTGGTAGTGACTTGATCTGAAGTTTCATGATCACTATCATAAGCTTCCACTCCAATTGGTGTAGGTGCCACAGGAACAACTTCCTGTGCCCTGCTACATACCAGTTGTAGTGACGGTTCAATAACCTCATCAAGTCTCCACCATCCTCCCACTCAATTCTTTCGAGAGAAACTTTTCCTCAAGAAAGGACCCGATTCTAGAAACAATCCCTTATTGCTTTCGGATCTGAGACAGGAGGTATACCCAACTGTTTTGGGTGTCCTATGAGGATGCATTTATCTGCTTTGGGTTCGAGCTTATCAGCCTGAAACTTTTTCACATAAGCGTCGCAGCCCCAAACTTTTAAGAAATGACAGCTTAGGTTTCTCTAAACCATAGTTCATACGGTGTCATCTCATCGGAATTACGTGGTGCCCTATTTAAAGTGAATGTGGTTGTCTCTAATGCTTAACCCATAAACTATTGTGGTAATTTGATAAGAGACATCATGGTATGCATCATATCCAATAGGGTGCAGTTATGATGTTCGGACACACCATCACACTATGGTGTTCCAGGCTGTATTAGTTGTGAAACAATTTCCACAATGTCTTAATTCTGTGCCAAACTCGTAATTCAGATATTCATCTCTATGATCATATCATAGATATCTTATCCTCTTGTCACGACGATCTTTCAACTTCACCCCGAAATTACTTGAACCTTTCAATAATTCAGACTCGTGATTCATCAAGTAAATGTACTCAACATCTACTCAAATCATCTGTGAAGAAAGAACATAACGATATCCACTACATGCCTCAGCACTCATTGGACTGCACACATCAAAATGTATTACTTCCAACAATTTGCTTTCTAGTTCCATTTTATTGAAACCGAGGCTTTCAATCATCGTGCCCATGTGGTATGATTTGCATGTCTCAAGTGATTCAAGATCAAGTGAGTTCAAACGGTCCATTTGCATGGAGTTTTCTTCATGCATACACACCAATAGACATGGTTCGCATGTCTCAAACTTTTCAAAAATGAGTGAGTCCAAAGATCCATCAACATGGAGCTTCTTCATGCGTTTTATACCGATATGACTTACGTGGCAGTGCCACAAGTAGGTGGTACTATCATTACTATCTTTTGGCATGAACATGTGTATCACTACGATCGAGATTCAATAAACCATTCATTTCAGGTGTAAGACCATTTGAAGGTATTATTCAAATAAACAGAGTAACCATTATTCTCCTTAAATGAATAACCGTATTGCGATAGACATAATCCAATCATGTCTATGCTCAACACAAACACCAATCTCGATGGTAGAAGGGAGCGTGCGATGCTTGATCATATCAACATTGAGAACACTTCCAACACATATCGTCAGCTCACCTTTAGCTAGTCTCCGTTTATTCCGTAGCTTTTATTTCGAGTTACTAACACTTAGCAACCGAACCGGTATCTAATACCCTGGTGCTACTAGGAGTACTAGTAAAGTACACATCAACACAATGTATATCCAATATACTTCTATCGACCTTGCCAGCCTTCTTATCTACCAAGTATCTAGGGTAATTCTGCTCCAGTGGCTGTTCCCTTTATTACAGAAGCACTTAGTCTCGGGTTTGGGTTCAACCTTGGGTTTCTTCACTAGAGCAGCAGCTGAATTGCCGTTTCATGAAGTATCCCTTCTTGCCCTTGCCCTTCTTGAAACTAGTGGTTTCACCAACCATCAACAATTGATGCTCCTTCTTGATTTCTACTTTCGCGGTGTCAAACATCGCGGATATCTCAAGGATCATCATATATGTCCCTGATATATTATAGTTCATCACGAAGCTCTAGCAGCTTGGTGGTAATGACTTCGGAGAAACATCATTATCTTATCTGGAAGATCAACTCCTACTTGATTCAAATGATTGTTGTACTCAGACAATCCGAGCACAAGCTCAACAATTGAGCTTTTCTCCCTTAGTTTGCAGGCTAAGAAAATCGTCGGAGGTCTTATACCTCTTGACGTGGGCACGAGCTTGAAATCCCAATTTCAGCCCTCAAAACATCTCATATGTTTCGCGACGTTTCAAAACGTCTTTGGTGCCCCAACTCTATACCGTTTAACTGAACTATCATGTAGTTATCAAAACGTGTATGTCAGATGTTCGCAACATCCACAGACAACGTTCGAGGTTCAGCACACTGAGCGGTGCATTAAGGACATAAGCCTTCTAAGAAGCAATGAGGACAATCCTCAGTCTACGGACCTAGTCCGCATAATTGCTACTATCAACTTTCAACTAATTTTTCTCTAGGAACATATCTAAACAGTAGAAATAAAGCGTGAGATACGACATAATTTGCAAAATCCTTTTGACTATGTTCAGGATAATTAAGTTCATCTTATGAACTCCCACTTAGATAGACATCCCTCTAGTCATCTAAGTGATTACATGATCCGAGTGAACTAGGCCGTGTCCGATCATCACGTGAGACGGACTAGTCAACGTCGGTGAACATCTTCATGTTGATCGTATCTTCTATACGACTCATGCTCGACCTTTCGGTCTCTGTGTTCCGAGGCCATGTCTATGCACATGCTAGGCTCGTCAAGTTAACCCTAAGTGTTTTTGCTGTGTAAATCTGTCTTACACCCGTTGTATGTGAACGTAAGGATCTATCACACCCGATCATCACGTGGTGCTTCGAAACGACGAACTGTAGCAACGGTGCACAGTTAGGGGAGAACACTTCTTGAAATTTTAATGAGGGATCATCTTATTTACTACTGTCATTCTAAGCAAATAAGATGTATAAACATGATAAACATCACATGCAATCAAATAGTGACATGATATGGCCAATATCATATAGCTCCTTTGATCTTCATCTTGGGGCTCTATGATCATCTTGTCACCGACATACTCATCGACATGTAAGTTGTGATTCCTTTGACAAGAACATGATCAATCTCATACATCACATATATCATTCATCACATCCTTTTGGCCATATCACATCACATAGCATACCCTGCAAAAACAAGTTAGACGTCCTCTAATTGTTGTTTGCATGTTTTACGTGGCTGCTATGGGTTTCTAGCAAGAACGTTTCTTACCTACGCAAAACCACAACGTGATATGCCAATTGCTATTTACCCTTCATAAGGACCCTTTTCATCGAATCTGATCCGACTAAAGTAGGAGAGACAGACACCCGCTAGCCACCTTATGCAACTAGTGCATGTCAGTCGGTGGAACCTGTCTCACGTAAGAGTACGTGTAAGGTCGGTCCGGGCCGCTTCATCCCACGATGCCGCCGAATCAAGATAAGACTAGTAACGGCAAGCATATTGAACAAAATCAACGCCCACAACTACTTTGTGTTCTACTCGTGCATAGAATCTACGCAATAGACCTAGCTCATGATGCCACTGTAGGGGAACGTAGCAGAAATTCAAAATTTTCCTACGTGTCACCAAGATCTATCTATGGAGAGACTAGCAACGAGGGGAAGGAGAGTGCATCTACATACCCTTGTAGATTGCTAAGCGGAAGCGTTCAAGTGAACGGGGTTGATGGAGTCGTACTCGTCGTGATTCAAATCACCGATGATCAAGTGCCGAACGCACGGTACCTCCGCGTTGAACACACGTACAGCACGATGACGTCTCCCATGCCTTGATCCAGCAAGGAGAGAGGGAGAGGTTGATGGAGATCCAACAGCACGACGGCGTGGTGGAAGTAGCGGGATTCCAACAGGGCTTCGCTAAGCGCTGCGGGAGGAGGTAGATGTGTCACGGGAGGGAGAGGGAGGCGCCAGACCTTAGATTGGTTTGCTCCTCCTTTTCCCCACTATATATAGGGCCAAGGGAGAGGGGGAGGCGCAGCCCTTGCCCCTTCCTCCAAGGAAGGGTGCGGCCAAGGGTGGGGAGGAGTCCATCCTCCCCAAGGCACCTCGGAGGTGCCTTCCCCTTTTAGGACTCTCCTCTTTTTCCCATCTCTTGGCGCATGGGCCTCTTGGGGCTGGTGCCCTTGGCCCATATAGGCCAAGGCACACCCCCTACAGCCCATGTGGCCCCCCGGGGCAGGTGGCCCCACCCGGTGGACCCCCGGGACCCTTCCGGTGGTCCCGGTACAATACCGGTGACCCCGAAACTTGTCCCGATGGCCGAAATAGCACTTCCTATATATAATTCTTTACCTCCGGACCATTCCGGAACTCCTCGTGACGTCCGGGATCTCATCCGGGACTCCGAACAACTTTCGGGTTACCGCATACTAATATCTCTACAACCCTAGCGTCACCAAACCTTAAGTGTGTAGACCCTACGGGTTCGGGAGACATGCAGACATGACCGAGACGTTCTCCGGTAAATAACCAACAGCGGGATCTGGATACCCATGATGGCTCCCACATGTTCCACGATGATCTCATCGGATGAACCACGATGTCAAGGACTTAATCAATCTCGTATACAATTCCCTTTGTCTATCGGTATGTTACTTGCCCGAGATTCGATCGTCGGTATCCAATACCTTGTTCAATCTCGTTACCGGCAAGTCTCTTTACTCGTTCCGTAACACATCATCCCGTGATCAACTCTTTGGTCACATTGCGCATATGATGATGTCCTACCGAGTGGGCCCAGAGATACCTCTCCGTTTACACGGAGTGACAAATCCCAGTCTCGATTCGTGCCAACCCAACAGACACTTTCGGAGATACCTGTAATGCACCTTTATAGCCACCCAGTTACGTTGTGACGTTTGATACACCCAAAGCATTCCTACGGTATCCGGGAGTTGCACAATCTCATGGTCTAAGGAAATGATACTTGACATTAGAAAAGCTTTAGCATACGAACTACACGATCTTTGTGCTAGGCTTAGGATTGGGTCTTGTCCATCACATGATTCTCCTAATGATGTGATCCCGTTATCAACGACATCCAATGTCCATGGTCAAGAAACCGTAACCATCTATTGATCAACGAGCTAGTCAACTAGAGGCTCACCAGGGACATGGTGTTGTCTATGTATCCACACATGTATCTGAGTTTCCTATCAATACAATTATAGCATGGATAATAAACGATTATCATGAACAAGGAAATATAATAATAATCAATTTATTATTGCCTCTAGGGCATATTTCCAACAACAAGAACGTGCTGATTACAAGTCACTTGATCCCGCTGATATTCTCGAGAGGCTAAATACTCATGAGTTCCAACTTGCTGAAAAAAGAGATCTCTATGGGTCGAGCTATGGCAGATCACGTGCACTGAAGGCCAAGGCAGTATCTGAGTCCGAAGATGAAGACTCTGGTAGCAGCCTTGGTGATCCTGAAGAACTAAGCCATGATCTAGCTTTGCTTGTGAAGAAGTTCCAAAAGTTCTCAAGACGTGGTCGCTTTGGAAGACCCTCAAGGAGCAATGATTCCTCATCCAGTGACTACAAGAGGAGGCTGTGTCACAAATGCAAGAAACCTAGACATTACATTCAAGACTGTCCTTAGTGGGAAAAGGAATCAAAGAAGAAAAAATACAAGGATTACAGTTCTGATAATGCGAAGAAAAAGAAGAAATCCACAAAATCTTCATCATCAAAATCCTCAAAGCCTTCATATCACAAGAAGAGCAGCTCCAAGAAGGCTAGGGCATTCATTGGCTGAATCTGAAGAAAATGAGAAAGAGGAGACATCTGAGGAGTCCGAATCCGGAGTGGCGAGCCTAGCTCTCGCTACTGCATTCGTCAGCAAGTCTATCTTCAACACTAAAGAAAATGACCTCACCAACAAGGCTGATGAAGGCGATTATGACTACGCTCCCACCTATTGCTTCATGGCAAAGGGTGCCAAGGTACTCAAATATACCTCCTCTGAATCTAGTGAGAATGAATCTGATGAAAACCTTAAGCCCGGCTATTCTAAACTTGCTAAGATTGCTGTAAAACAACAAAGGACTTTAGAAAAGGTTCAAATCATGCTAGACAAAAGTGATGATATGTTGGGTGAAGAAATGGATCGCACTAAAGCCTTGACTGAAAATCTTCAGAGACTTTAGACTAGGTTTGACAATCTTCAAGGTCATCATAACACTCTCTTATCCGATCATGAGAAGCTTTCTTATGAATTTCTGCAAAGAAAGCAAGACCTTGAGAAGCTAAGAGTGAGTTATGAAGATCTTCAGAAGGAGCGCGATTCATTACTTGCTCAACAAATCAGCTCTTCTCAGGAAGAATTTGTTCCTCCATGTTTGAAATGCATTGAACGTGAATCTGCTAATTCTTCACCTGAATGTTCAAATGCTGCTAATGGTTCAAATTCTTTAGATGCCTCTGCTATCACTAATTCCTCATCTGAGGACATTGCTAGTATCACTGACGATGCAGGGCCGTAGGAATTGTACATGACAGGCATGTACAAAAGCCTCAAAGGGCATCAGACTCTTTGTGATGTGATTAAAAAGCAGATCCTCAACAGGAACCCTAGGAAAGAGGGTATTGCCTTTGAGAGGAAACTCAATGCAGATGGTACATATTGGAAGCCTGAGCAGTACCCCAAAACTACATGGGTTGCTGCAAAAGGACCTCCAGTTGATCCATCTAACTTATCTGGATTTGCATGTGAATCTCCTCGTTCTGATGATGAGTCATTTGACTCCAACTATAAACTGTTCAAACATCAGAATGGTGAAGTATTTGCTAGATATGTTGGCACTAACTGCAGGAACGGTCCTCCTATGAAGAAAATCTGGGTTCCCAAAAGATGCCTTGAAAATCTTCAGGTGAATGTCATCATGACGCCACCTGTGAAGAATAGGAACCCCAGATCAAATTCTTCATATGGATCAAAGTCCTCATATGAAAATCATTGTGCTAACCCATCTGTTTTGCAGGGAAGATCTAAGGATTATGGATATGTGCATTATTCTTCAAATCATTATGTCCATAAGTCCTCGAAGAATTTCTCTGCATACTCTTATGCTTACTCTAACCCCTCTTATGTGAAACGAAATGGACTGGCTTCTATGCCATCCTTCTCGTATGGAGCTCGCAAAATGAGGAACTCTTTGCCACCCCTTCAGATGTGGGTGGTGAAGAAAAATAACTAATCTCTTCTGCAGGGTCAGGTCTCCAGATGCACGTAATCGTCTGAAGAATTTGCTGGAGACCTGAGCATGCTTGATAGGACGCAGGCTAATCATGAAGAAATGAACTTTCATTTCTCACGTCCTCATATTGCTTTATCAGTTCTTTTACTTGATGAAATTGATCTGATGAATTGATGTCATATTCTTCACTGATGAAGTATATGAGTTTGTAAGCTGCACTAATTCATCTACAGGATGATCAACCCAAAGCCACTAAGTTGGTCCTTGATAGTGGATGTACAAACCACATGACTGGTGACAAGAATCTATTGATGGATGCTCCATTATCTCCGTCGCATCTGAAGCATATCATCTTTGCTGACAAAGGCAAAGTCAGGTATTCGGTCTAGGTAAGGTTGCGATTACAAAGGATCGACACATGAACAAAGTCATGCTTGTTGAGTCCTTAGGATACAACCTTATGTCTGTCTCAATGCTTTGTGATCTTGATATGGTTGTTGTCTTTGGCAAGTACCGTTGTGTTGTGGTTATGGAAGCTGACAATTCCAAAGTCTTCGAAGGCTTTAGGAGAGGAGACCTGTATATTGTTGATTTCTCTATAGGACCACAACCAGCCGTGTGCTTACTTGCAAAAGCTTCAGAAGGCTGGCTCTGGCATCGACGACTTGGTCATGCAGGCATGAGGAATTTTCACACGCTTGCGAAGAAAAAGCATGTCATTGGCATCGAGAATGTCAAATTCCTCAAGGATCACCTATGCGGAGCCTGTGAAGCTGGGAAGATGACAAAGGCCAAGCATCCAACGAAGACTATCATGACCACTACTCGCCCATTTGAATTGCTTCACATGGATCTCTTCGGTCCTAATCATTATTCTGCTGTTTCAAATGAAGCATCTCAATATGGCTTTGTTATTGTTGATGATTACTCTCGTTATACATGGGTACACCTTGTTACTTACAAACATGAAGTGCAGGAAGTCTTCAAACGATTTTCCTCGAGGGCTTCAACCAACTTTGGTGTGAAGATCAAGCACATCAGAAGTGACAATGGCACTGAGTTCTGGTCTCGATGACTATCTTGATGAACTTGGTATTACTCATGAGTTATCTGCTCCTTATACTCCTCAGCAGAACGTCGTCGTGGAGTGTAAGAACATGACTCTTGCTGAGATGGCTCGCACTATGCTTGATGAATACAAAATGCCTCGTCGTTTCTGGATTGAGGCAATTGATACCGCGTGCCACATCATCAACAGAGTATATCTTCACAAATTCTTCAAGAAGACTGCCTATGAACTCCTCACTGATAAGAAACCCAATGTAAGTTATTTCAAAGTCTTCGGTGCTAAATGTTGGATTAGAGATCCTCATCACAACTCAAAATTTGCACCGAAAGCACATGAAGGTTTTATGCTTGGTTACGGAAAGGACTCGCACACCTACAGAGTCTTCAACAACGTTCTTCACAAGGTTGTTGAAACTGTAGATGTGCGGTTTGATGAACTAACGGCTCGCAAAGAGAGCACCTACCTACTGTGATAGATGAACCAGCACCTGAGGAAACAATCAAGTTCAAGGCTACTGAGGATGTCATTCCTACTGAAGAATCTGCTGAAGAATTCATTCCAGAACATGAAGAACGTCGAGCTAATGCACATGAAGAAAACTAAAGAAAATGGTGCTGAAGAGAATGCTGATCAAATTCTTCAATGGCAACCAGCTCATCCTCGCATTGCAAAAGAAGTGCAAGTTGAAAAGATCATCAATGACATCAAAGCGCCAGGTCCTCTCACACGCTCAAAAGCTTCACATTTATCTAACTTTTGTGGGCACTATGCTTTTGTCTCTATTACAGAGCCCACTAAGGTAGATGAAGCATTTCTGGAGCCTGAGTGGATTCAGGCCATGCAAGAAGAATTACATCAGTTTGAGCTCAACAATGTCTGGGACTGGTCAAACGTCTAGATCCTCGCAAGCACAATATCATTGGCACAAAGTGGATCTACTGCAACAAGCAAGATGAAAATGGCCTTGTGGTGAGGAATAAGGCACGACTCATAGCTCAAGGCTACACACAAGTTGAAGGAATTGATTTTGATGAAACTTTTGCACCTATTGGTAGACTTGAGGCTATTCGCATATTACTTGCTTATGCTAACCATCATGATATCACTTTATATCAAATGGATGTGAAAAGTGCATTCCTTAATGGTAAGCTTGAGGAAGAAGTATATGTTGCTCAACCCCTAGGTTTTGAAGATCCAAAGAATCCTGACAAAGTCTTCAGACTCAACAAAGCCATCTATGGCCTCAAGCAGGCCCCACGGGCGTGGTATGATACCTTGAAGGAATTCCTCATGAAGAAAGGCTTCAAACCCGGTTCACTCGACCCTACTCTTTTCACTAAATCTTATGATGGTGAATTATTTGTGTGCCAAATATATGTTGATGATATTATCTTTGGCTGTACTGACCAACGCTATAGTGATGAATTTGCCTATATGATGAGTGAAGAATATCAAATGTCTATGATGGGAGAGTTGAAATTCCTCTTAGGTCTTCAAATTCGTCAACAACGCAATGGCATATTCATATCTCAGGAGAAATACCTCAAGGATGTACTGAGGAAATTCGGCATGGAAGATTGCAAAGGCGTCAAAATTCCTATGCCCACAAATGGCCATCTATGCACTGATGAAAATGGTATTGACTTCGATCATAAGGTATACCGCTCCATGATTGGCTCTTTATTGTACCTATGTGCATCTAGGCCAGACATAATGCTTAGTGTTTGCATGTGTGCCTGATTTCAAGCTACACCGAAGGAATCACACCATAAGGTTGTGAAGCATATTCTTTGATATCTAGCTCACACACCAACACTTGGATTATGGTACCCCAAGGGCTCGGCTTTTGATCTCGTTGGGTATTCTGACTCTGACTATGCTGGTGATCGTGTGGACCGCAAGTCAAAGATTGCTCACAAGAGAGTGCCATCAAGATTGCTCACAACCCAGTTCAGCACTCAAAGACAAAGCACATTCAGATTCGTCATCATTTTGTTCGTGATCATGTGTTGAAGGGAGACATTTCTATTGACCATGTGAAGACTGAAGAACAGCTAGCCGATATCTTCACAAAGCCCTTGGATGAGAAGAGATTTAGCAAGTTGCGGTGTGAGCTAAATATCTTAGAGTCTTTGAATGTTCTTTGCAAAGGACACTCATCCTAACACTTATGCAAAATTGATGACTTAGATGTGCAACACATGAAGAAACGTTTTTCTTCAATCAATGAAGAATAACACTCTTAGTGTGAAGAAATTAACGAAGAATTTGATTCTCAGAACCCTACGATAATTGTACGTGGTGTCTGAAATCATCATTCTTATACGGTGGGTCTCGGCACCACCAAAAGTTGAAATCCCTCAATTGTTCATATTCTTCAACTTTGCATTGTGTTCACTGCTTCCGTCGTTTTTCTTCATTGGCTATATATATATATATGAGTTTATGTCCTCTACATCATTCACTTATTGTTAATTCTTCAAGTTGGTTTTTCTGCTAAGTGAATGTGATTGGACCCTTCCCCTCAATGCTATACTCAACCCAATCTATTCAAAAATTCTTCATGTGCGTTCTATTTGAAACTCGTTCAAAATCATCACTGTGTCCTTGTCAGCTGAAGAAATTGTGAACGGAACTTTAAAACCTATCTTATCTAAATTTTCGGCTTTGCCGCTCAAACCGTTCCGCATCCCACGATATACTTATCCACTCACCCATGATCTAACACGATCTCCTGTAAGTGCATCTAGTGCCCCTTAGTGATTTTGGTGTATTGAAGACTTATAGGTTAAGGGACTAATGCGCGTGTTAGCGTACACATGTCTATAAGTCTATGAGGAGTTTGATATTTACAGGAAAAGTCGACCCCTAAAAATGAATATCTTCGACTGAAGATTTTGGTATTTCTGAAGACTTTCATGAAGACTTTGAAAGTGAATAAATTGGTGTGTCCGTGAAGACTTGATATTCATGCAAGAAATATGAAGCTTGAAGACTTTCGTGTTCATAGTTTTGTTTTTCTCTTTCTTGAGTCATAGGAAACACCGTACTGTTAAAGGAGGTCGAGGGAATACTAAGGAAAAATTTCCATGTGATGCTCAACTCAAATCCTACACCTACCAATCCCTTCGAGTGAAGCCATTGGAAATCTCATACAGTTCAGTCAATTTCTTCAGTGACAGAGACGAAGTTCTTCTGGTCTCTGAGGAATTTGTCCTGACTGAGGAGTTAGGAATTCGCCAGTGCGGATTGCCTACATAGTGAGGAACATGATAGCCCTGAGGATTTAACTACTCAAAATTCCGACCGTTGCTGTGCTATGCGCCAGCTGTCCCAAAATATCTATCCACCTAACGGTCATATCATTGAAGGGCATTTATGTCTTATCATGTCAGGCTACTCCCTAGGCTATAAATAGCCGCCCCCTACAACCACTAGCTGGTTGGCTGCTCCGTGAGAAACTGACACTTGTCATTTGAGAGCAACCCATCCTCCGAGGACTTTGAGCGAAAATCATCAAGTGAGGAAAAACGAAAAACCCAAACCCAAACACCTACAAACCCCAAGTGATTGAGCATCACTGAAGAGATTGATCCTGAGTGGATCCGACGCTTGTTACCTTTGAAGACAGTGCTTATTCCAGACGGTTAGGCGTCATGGTCTAGAGCATCCAAGAGGAATTGTGGATCGCCGAGTGACCAAGTTTGTGAAGGTTTGGAAGTCGCCTGAAGACTTACCACGAGTGATTGGGCGAGGTCTGTGTGACCTTAGCTCAAGGAGAATACGGTGAGGACTAGGTGTCCTGAGCGTAGTTCAGGGAGAATACGGTGAGGACTGGGTGTCTTGGACTAAGTGTCCTTGACTGGGTGTCCGGGACTGGTGTCCAGGACTGTGTGTCCTCGAGTTTAAATACTCAGCCGCTCCAACCAGACGTACAACCGAGACAACAATTGGAACTGGTCTACCAAATCATTGTCTTCACCGAGCTTACTGGTTCTATTTCCTCAACTCTTTCATTTCCTCATAACTGTGCTGTATGTTTGTTCATATCTGTGTTTGAAGACTTTGACTGAAGACTTTCTCAATTTCCTCAGTTCAATTTCTTCAGTCTGTTTGTCTTCATCCTGTGTTATCCTGTGATTACGCTTCCTGTACTCTGTGCCTGTCTTCATTTCATCATGATAACTATGCTTGTATTCTGTTGTGTTCACTTTTGAGTACTTATTCCGCTGCTAGTATTTCTTCGCTAAGGAATTTCCTCACCAGCAAATTCCTCAGTGAAGAATTTTGTAAAAATCGCATATTCACCCCCCTCTAGTTGATATAACGCACTTTCAATTGGTATCAGAGCAAGGTACTCCCTTGTTCTGTGTGATTTTGGTTTAACCGCGTGGAGTTTTAGTTATGTCGACCGCAGGTATGATCAAGGTCTCTGCTGGGTGTCCTACCTTCGATGGGAGGGACTACCCCTACTGGAAGAATAAGATGCGAATGCATCTTGAAGCAATTGATAACGATCTCTAGTATGTTGTGGAAAATGGTGTTCCCTCAGTCACACCTTCTCTGAATGCTGCCGATGTGAAGAGATTCAAGCAACTCGACTCTCAAGCAAAGAATATCATATGTGGCCATCTAAGCAAAGGACAGTATGGCAGAGTGAGTGCTTTGGAAACAACGAAGCTTATCTGGGACAGGTTGTCCAAAGTGAATGAAGGAGTCTCAACTCAGCATGACTCTCGAGTTGATGTTCTTCGCAATCTCTTCAACCGCTTCAAAAGACTCGACAATGAAAATGTTCAACAAACCTTTGATCGCTTCACTAACATCTCAAATGAGCTTCAAGCACTTGGTGCCACTGACATCACTGACCATGAGGTGGTGAAGAAATTGCTGAGATCGCTTGATTCCTCATTTGACACTCTGGCATTGATGATACAAGAACGTGTTGATTACAAGTCACTTGATCCCGCTGATATTCTCGAGAGACTAAATACTCATGAGTTCCAACTTGCTGAAAAGAGAGATCTCTATGGTCCATGCTATGGCAGAACACGTGCACTGAAGGCCAAGGCAGTATCTGAGTCCGAAGATGAAGACTCTGGTAGCAGCCTTGGTGATCCTGAAGAACTGAGCCATGATCTGGCTCTGCTCGTGAATAAGTTCCAAAAGTTCTCAAGACATGGTCGCCTTGGAAGATCCTCAAAGAGCAATGATTCCTCATCCAGTGACTACAAGAAGAGGCTCTGTCACAAGTGCAAGAAACCTGGACATTTCATTCAAGATTGTACTCAGTGGGAAAAGGAATCAAAGAAGATGAAATACAAGGATTACAGTTCTGATGATGCAAAGAAAAAGAAGAAATCCACAAAATCCTCATCATCAAAATCCTCAAAGCCTTCATATCACAAGAAGAGCAGCTCCAAGAAGGCCAGGGCATTCATTGGCAAGGAAATGGACTCTGAGGCTGAATCTGAAAAAAATGAGGAAGAGGAGTCATCTGAGGAGTCTAAATCCGGAGTGGCGAGCCTAGCTCTCGCTACTGCATTCATCAGCAAGTCTATCTTCAACACTGAAGAAAATGACCTCACCAACAAGGCTGATGAAGGCGATGATGACTATGCTCCCACCTATTGCTTCATGGCAAAGGGTGCCAAGGTACTCAAATATACCTCCTTTGAATCAAGTGAGAATGAATCTGATGAAAACCTTAAGCCCAGCTATTCTAAACTTGCTAAGATTGCTATAAAACAACAAAGGGCTTTAGAAAAGGTTCAAAACATGGTAAATAAAAGTGATGATATGTTGGGTGAAGAAATGGATCGCACTGAAACTTTGACTGAAAATCTTCAAAGACTTCAGTCCAAGATTGACAAACTTCAAAGTCATCATAACACTCTCTTATCGGATTATGAGAAGCTTTCTTATGAATTTCTTCAAAGAAAGCAAGACCTTGAGAAGCTAAGAGTGAGTTATGAAGATCTTCAGAAGGAGCACGATTCATTACTTGCTCAACAAATCAGCGCATCTCAGGAAGAATTTGTTCCTCCATGCTTGAAGTGCATTGAACGTGAATCTGCTAATTCTTCACCTGAATGTTCAAATGCTGCTAATGTTTCAAATTCTTCACATGCCTCTGCTATCACTAATTCCTCATCTGAAGACACTGCTAGCATCACTGATGATGCAGGGCTGAAGGAATTGTACATGACAGGCATGTACAAAAGCCTCAAAGGGCATCAGGCTCTTTGTGATGTGCTTAAAAAGCAGATCCTCAACAGGAACCCTAGGAAAGAGGGTATCGCCTTTGAGAGGAAACTCAATGCTGATGGTACATATTGGAAGCCTGAGCAGTACCCCAAAACTACATGGGTCGCTGCAAAGGGACCTCCAGTTGATCCAGCTAACTTATCTAGATTTGCATGTGAATCTCCTCAGTCTGATGATGAGTCAATTGACTCCAACTATAAGCTATTCAAAAATCAGAATGGTGAAGTATTTGCTAGATATGTTGGCACTAACTGTAGGAACGGCTCCCCTATGAAGAAAATCTGGGTTCCCAAAAGATGTCTTGAAAATCTTCAGGTGAATGTCATCATGACGCCACCTGTGAAGAATAGGAACCCCAGATCAAATTCTTCATATGGACCAAATTCCTCATATGAAGCAAAGTCCTCATATGAACATCATCGTGCTAACACGTCTGTTTCGCAGGGAAAATCTAAGGATTATTGCTATGTGCATTATTCTTCAAATCATTATGTCCATAAGTCCTCGAAGAATTTCTCTGCTTACTCATATGCTTACTCTAACCCATCTTATGTGAAACGAAATGGATTGGCTTCTATGCCATCCTTCTCGTATGGAGCTCGCAGAATGATGAACTCTTTGCCACCCCTTCAGATGTGGGTGGTGAAGAAAAAGAACTAATCTCTTCTGTAGGGTCAGGTCTCCAGACGCACGTAATCGTCTGAAGAATTTGCTGGAGACCTGAGCATGCCTGATAGGACGCAGGCTAATCATGAAGAAATGAACTTTCATTTCTCACGTCCTCATATTGCTTTATCAGTTCTTTTACTTGATGAAATTGATCTGATGAATTGATGTCATATTCTTCACTGATGAAGTATATGAGTTTGTAAGCTGCACTAATTCATCTGCAGGATGATCAACCCAAAGCCACTGAGTTGGTCCTTGATAGTGGATGTACAAACCACATGACTGGTGACAAGAATCTATTGATGGATGCTCCATTATCTCCGTCGCATCTGAAGCATATCATCTTTGCTAACAAAGGAAAAAGTCAGGTATTGGGTCTAGGTAAGGTTGCGATTACAAAGGATCGACACATGGACAAAGTCATGCTTGTTGAGTCCTTAGGATACAACCTTATGTTTGTCTCAATGCTTTGTGATCTTGATATGGTTGTTGTCTTTGGCAAGTACTGTTGTGTTGTGGTTATGGAAGCTGACAATTCCAAAGTCTTCGAAGGCTTTAGGAGATGAGACCTGTATATTGTTGATTTCTCTACAGGACCACAACCAGCCGTGTGCTTACTTGCAAAAGCTTCAGAAGGCTGGCTCTGGCATCGACGACTTGGTCATGCAGGCATGAGGAATTTGCACACGCTTGCGAAGAAGAAGCATGTCATTGGCATCGAGAATGTCAAATTCCTCAAGGATCACCTATGCGGAGCCTATGAAGCTGGGAAGATGACAAAGGCCAAGCATCCAGCGAAGACTATCATGACCACTACTCGCCCATTTGAATTGCTTCACATGGATCTCTTCGGTCCTAATCATTATTCTGCTGTTTCAAATGAAGAATCTCAATATGGCTTTGTTATTGTTGATGATTACTCTCGTTATACATGGGTACACCTTGTTACTTACAAACATGAAGTGCAGGAAGTCTTCAAACGATTTTCCTCGAGGGCTTCAACCAACTTTGGTGTGAAGATCAAGCACATCAGAAGTGACAATGGCACTGAGTTCAAGAATTCTGGTCTCGATGACTATCTTGATGAACTTGGTATTACTCATGAGTTATCTGCTCCTTATACTCCTTAGCAGAACATTGTCGTGGAGCGTAAGAACATGACTCTTGCTAAGATGGCTCGCACTATGCTTGATGAATACAAAACGCCTCATCGTTTCTAGACTGAGGCAATTGATACCGCGTGCCACATCATCAACAGAGTATATCTTCACAAATTCTTCAAGAAGACTGCCTATGAACTCCTCACTGATAAGAAACCCAATGTAAGTTATTTCAAAGTCTTTGGTGCTAAATGTTGGATTAGAGATCCTCATCACAACTCAAAATTTGCACCGAAAGCACATGAAGGTTTTATGCTTGGTTACGGAAAGGACTCGCACACCTACAGAGTCTTCAACAACGTTCTTCACAAAGTTGTTGAAACTGTAGATGTGCGGTTCGATGAAACTAATGGCTCGCAAAGAGAGCACCTACCTACTGTGATAGATGAACCAGCACCTGAGGAAACTATCAAGTTCAAGGCTACTGAGGATGTCATTCCTACTGAAGAATTTGCTGAAGAATTCATTCCAGAACATGAAGAACGTCGAGCTAATGCACCTGAAGAAAATGTTGAAGAAAATGGTGCTGAAGAAAACGCTGATCAAACTCTTCAACGACAACTAGCTCATCCTCGCATTGCAAAAGAAGTGCAAGTTGAAAAGATCATCAATGACATCAAAGCGCCTGGTCCTCTCACACGCTCAAAAGCTTCACATTTGCCTAACTTTTGTGGGCAGTATGCTTTTGTCTCTATACAGAGCCCACTAAGGTAGATGAAGCATTTCTGGAGCCTGAGTGGATTCAGGCCATGCAAGAAGAATTATATCAGTTCGAGCTTAAGAATGTCTGGGAACTGGTCAAACGTCCAGATCCTTGCAAGCACAATATCATCGGCACAAAGTGGATCTACCGCAACAAGCAAGATGAAAATGGCCTTGTGGTGAGGAATAAGGCATGGCTTGTAGCTCAAGGCTACACACAGGTTGAAGGAATTGATTTCGATGAAACTTTTGCACCTGTTGCTAGACTTGAGGCTATTCGCATATTACTTGCTTATGCAAACCATCATGATATCACTCTATATCAAATGGATGTGAAAAGTGCATTCCTCAATGGTAAGCTTGAGGAATAAGTGTATGTTGCTCAACCCCTAGGTTTTGAAGATCCAAAGAATCCTGACAAAGTCTTCAGACTCAACAAGGCCCTCTATGGCCTCAAGTAGGCCCCATGGGCTTGGTATGATACTTTGAAGGAACTATTCATGAAGAAAGGCTTCAAACCCGGTTCACTCGACCCTACTCTTTTCACTAAATCTTATGATGGTGAATTGTTTGTGTGCCAAGTATATGTTGATGATATTATCTTTGGCTGTACTGACCAACGTTATAGTGATGAATTTGCCTATATGATGAGTGAAGAATATCAAATGTCTAGGATGGGAGAGTTGAAATTCTTCTTAGGTCTTCAAATTCGTCAACAACACAATGGCATATTCATATCTCAGGAGAAATACCTCAAGGATGTACTGAGGAAATTCGGCATGCAAGATTGCAAAGGCGTCAAAATTCCTATGCCCACAAATGGCCATCTGTGCACTGATGAAAATGGTATTGACTTCGATCATAAGGTATACCACTCCATGATAGGTTCCTTATTATACTTATGTGCATCTAGGCTAGATATAATGCTTAGTGTTTGCATGTGTGCCCGATTTCAAGCTACACCGAAGGAATCACACCATAAGGTTGTGAAGCATATTCTTTGATATCTAGCTCACACACCAACACTTGGATTATGGTACCCCAAGGGCTCGGCTTTTGATCTTGTTGGATATTCTGACTCTGACTATGCTGGTGATCGTGTGGATCGCAAGTCAACATCTGGTACATGTCATTTCCTCGGACGATCTTTGGTCTATTGGTCCTCGAAGAAATAGAACTGCGTATCACTATCTACTGCTGAAGCTGAGTACATTGCCGCTGGTTCTTGCTGTGCCCAATTTCTATGGATGAAGCAAACTCTCAAGGACTATGGTGTCAACATGAAGAATGTACCTCTCTTCCGTGACAATGAGAGTGCCATCAAGATTGCTCACAACCCAGTTCAGCACTCAAAGACAAAGCACATTCAGATTCGTCATCATTTTCTTTGTGATCATGTGTTGAAGGGAGACATTTCTATTGAGCATGTGAAGACTGAAGAACAGCTAGCCGATATCTTCACAAAGCCCTTGGATGAGAAGAGATTTAGCAAGTTGCTGTGTGAGCTAAATATCTTAGAGTCTTCGAATGTTCTTTGAAAAGGACACTCATCCTAACACTTATGCAAAATTGATGACTTAGATGTGCAACACATGAAGAAACGTTTTTCTTCAATCAATGAAGAATAACACTCTTAGTGTGAAGAAATTAACGAAGAATTTGATTCTCAGAACCCTACGATAATTGTACACGGTGTCTGAAATCATCATTCTTATACGGTGGGTCACGCCACCACCAAAAGTTGAAATTCCTCAAATTATTCATATTCTTCAACTTTGCCTAGTCTTCACTGGTTCCGTCGTTTTTTCATTGGCTATATATATATATATGAGTTTATGTCCTCTACAGCATTCACTTATTGCTATTTCTTCAAGTTGGTTTTCTGCTAAGTGAATGTGATCGGTCCCTTCCCCTCAATGCTATACTCAACCCAATCTATTCACAAATTCTTCATGTGCGTTCTATTTGAAACTCATTCAAAATCTTCATTGTGTCCTTGTCAGCTAAAGAAATTGCGAACGGAACTTTAAAACCTATCTTATCGAAATTTTCGGTTTTGCCGCTCAAACCGTTCTGCATCCCTCGATACACTTATCCACTCACCCACGATCTAACACGATCTCCACCTCCCACTACGTGGGTGACACATGTCATGCGAATGAGAAGGGTCAGGGGCACGTTCGTCCAATTTCTTTGGGCGAGCAGTTTTTCACCGTGGCTATAAATACCCCTCCTTCCCTTCCTCACTTCTTTTACTCCGCTCAACCTCTCTCTCCAGCTCAAGCTTTTCAAACCCTAGCGCCGCCGCTACTTCATCGCCGCCGGTGAGAAAGAGCTTCACTGCCTCGACCTCGTCGCCGACGTACTCGCGCCGACCGCGGACATCTTCACTCTGCCGCCGCCGTAGCCGTCTTCCTCCGCCAAGTTAGGGCGTGGAAGATCTGCACAGACGAACTTCACATCTCCTCACTCCAGTTCGTCGTGTTCCTCGTCCAGGGTAATTAAAAGTTACTTTTACTGCCCTCGTTGTTCGAATGATTATCCCCAAAATCTTCAAAGATGTTTTTCTTCATATCTTCACACACTAAACACCTCACAAGTCATCTGTTCTTGATTCGTTTCTCTAAGCATCATTTTTCTTCAAGATTCCTCAATTGTGTGGATCTTCGATCTATACAACTCTGGAACCTAAGACAAAGAACACTTAGTGAAAATCTTCAAGACTCATCTGGTCAAATTCCTCAAACATGTTCTTTTTGAAAAACCCTCTGAGAACGCATATGACCTCTCCAAATTCCTCGCAACTATACTCTGTTCACAGGTACACATGTCAGCTACTGAATCACTAGGTTCTCATCAACTTAACTCATTTGCAGCGTTCCTCAAAGAAAAGTTGCATACTTCTTCAGAGAATTCAATTGTCCAAATTCCTCAACTAAAGAAAATGGCTGACGGTAAGAAGCCACAGAAGGGAGGAAAGAGGCCTGAGGTCAATACATCGTTTGAGATCCCTGATGAAATATATGCTGGGTACTGCACACCTACTAAGGAAACCAAGAATGAGCGCAAGGTGCACATTCAGAAGATAGAGAGGAGATGGGCTAGAGAGTGGAGGGAGTACAGATATGTCACTCCCAAGTATATGAAGAAATTCGCACTCAATCCTCCACGCCCAAGACCTCCATTGGCACCTGGCCAAATAGCTGATCCTACCAGCCTCAAGTGCGGCGAGGACTATCCTGACGAATGGGCCAAGCGCCAGGCCAAGTTGGCTAAGCAAGCCAGAGAAGCAGTGAGGAAATTCAATGAAGACTCTGCTGCTGCTGCCTCTACTGAGGCCTCTGCTGTCAAGCCAAAGAAGGCTATGTCAAAGAAGCCTCCGCGCAATCCAAGTGCTTCACCAACAATGCCCTCAAGGCCAAGTTCCTCAGCAATGCCCTCACGGCCAGAATCCTCAAAGCCCTCACGGCCAATTCCTCATGCTGCTCCTGCTCCCTCAAAATCCTCAGCTCCTCCAAAGTCCTCAGCTGTTCCAACAAAGTCCTCAGCACCTGTGCATCTCGCCTCATGCCAAAGGACTGCAAGCATCTCCATTGCCTCAGGTGTCTCAGCTAGTTCCTCAGCTGCACCAAGTTCCTCAGCTGGCCCCTCACTGCTGAAGACAAAGTCAACTACTGGACGCGGTCCTCGACCAAGTCCTCAGAAGAAGTAGGTCGCTTTCCAAGTGCCGTCTGACAAAGGCAAAGATGATGATGATGAGCTTGCAGAAATCATCAGAGATAGGCAAGTCCGGGCCGCTAGAGCCAAGGGAACAGAGGTGCCACTGCTTTTGGATCCCAAGTTGATCCTCGAATACATTGATGTTTGGCACAAGGACCCAACACTCCCATGCTTGACTTCAAGCTGACTCCTGGCCAAAGTCACATGCTGACCCACTTCATTCAAGAAGAAAAGTGGAAATTTGAGAAGGCCGGGCAGATCAAGAAAGCTCAGTACAAGAAAGAGCGCTATCTGAAGAAAAACGTTGTCTCTATGACAACTGAAGAACTTGTCACTATTCAAACTGAGATCAAGAAACTCAGTGATGACTTTGACGCATATCACGCCGATTGGCTTAGAGCCAAGGTTCGTTTTGTGAAACTTGCGGCTAACTTCACCTCAAATGTTGCAGCCCCAACGCAACAGGAAGTTCCTCAGGCTGAAGCATCTGCTCAGCCGACTGAAGAACATGCCAGCACCGTTGATGAAAATCAGGCTGCTGAAGAAAATGTGAGTTCCAGGGCTGATGACTGCATTCCAACCGCTGAAGAAATTGCCAGGGCACCCACTAGTGGTGCGCCTGAAGAAAATGAAGAAAATCAACCAGATTCCTCTGCTCCTCCTGCGCCTACACCAACTCCAATCCTTCCATCTGCATTAGATGTGAAGAAGACCAAGGCTGCGGAGCGCGCTGCAGTGAGGAAAAGGAAAGCATCAGATGCTTCAGATTCTTCAGCTCCAAAGAAGATGAAGCCTATGACAAGTTCATTTGCTAATCCCATTGATGCTGTTCCCATCTTAACCAGGCCATCAAAGGACCTTGTTCCTTTTGATGAAGAATATGTGATCCCCAGCGGATCTGATGAAGAAACTCATTCTGCTGCTTCGTCTGAACCATTAGATGAAGAAATTGAAGTGGATGCGATCCCTTCAACACCTATCATCTTCTCGCCTATGCCTCATTTCACAGCTGAAGAGGCTGGCGTTAAAGAAATGGAAGATGATGATGTGGACATTGGCTGCTCCGCACCCATCATCAGTGATGAATTCTGGGAAAGTCAGCATCCAAACTCTCCAATGTTCACTCCTCTAAAGCAAATTCCTCAGTCCCCCACACAAACTGTTCACATGGGCTCTGAAGAAACTCATCCCACTGCATCTGTCCATGAGGAAATTCCAGCCACTAGCGCTGATGAAACTGCTGCTGCTGAACATTTGAAGACGCAGACTGCCACTGAAGAGGAACCAGAAATTCCTCAGCCCGAAGAACCTGCGATTGAGATTTCTGAGGTTGTGATGCAACTCACTGACACTCCTCTGCCCAAGCCAAAGGATCCATTCTCACGCAAGCAAAAGTTCAAGGCTGATGATTTCTTCGGCGAGCATGTATTCTTAGAAGACTACAACCCCTATAACTCTGCTCGCAGTAGGAAGAGGCGTTTCTGGACTGCTAGTCAAGCCAATTTCTATTCCTTAGTGCTGTTCAACAAAGAGAAAATCTTCTACCATGAGCACATTCCTCACGTGGATATGGAATCTCTGCCGTGCTTTGCACCAGTCCTTAGTGTTCTTCACGATGTTGGACTGTTCCTCAGTCCACTCCTCAAGCCACTGCTCCATGCGTGATGACTGACCGTGAACTTCTACTTAGTCTTCACCAGAAGGTGGATCGAAATCACAAATGGGTTAAGCGTCAGTTTGGTTCATTTCTTCACAACATGACTGCTACACACAATGCAGTGAAGAAAAACCATTACTACCTCCATCAAGTCTTCGGTCACACCTAGGCAATCCTGTCACATCTGTATGGTGAAGACGATCTGAAGAAAATGGGTCTCAAGGAAGATTTTGACTGGTCTGCACCTCCACCGAAGAAATTCAAGAAGGTAAAGGTTCCTTCTCTGGTGGCCAGCTCATATTCTTCATCGCGCGACACTGATGAAAATGAAGACTTGGAAGACACTACGGCATGCCCTACTACAACAAACGACCCCAACAACGCTGGCACTCCTTCATCAACTTGATATTCTTCGGGGGCGTTAGTCCTCATATTCGATCCTTTTGGTCATTTGATGACAAAGGGGGAGAATTTTGAGTTAGTCTTCAAGCGGGTCTTTCTATATGGGCATTTTTTCTGTTAAGTTACAACTCTCGTTCTTCTGAGACTGTATTGGATCGGGTTGTAAACTTAAACCCGATGGTGCTCTGATACTTTTGATATGTTTTTCTGCATGCTTATTCCTCATATATTCTAATGCACACATGCTGAATTACATCAGTCACCATATTTGATCATGCATTTCAAATTCTTCTTTGTGATATGTCAAATGCGTGTATGAATTACAAGATATAGGGGGAGATCTCCATGATTCAACTCTTCAAGTGTGCATTGCTTCAAATGCAAATTCCTCACTATGCACATCTTCAGGGGGAGTTCTTCTATATCTTGCAATCAAATTCCTCAATATCAGTATTTACACTTCATATGTTCATCCTCATTGAAAACTTAACCTATATTGTCATCAATCACCAAAAAGGGGGAGATTGTAAGTGCATCTAGTGCCCCTTAGTGATTTTGGTGTATTGAAGACTTATAGGTTAAGGGACTAATGTGTTTATGAGTGTACACATGTCTATAAGTCTATGAGGAGTTTGATATTTACAGAGAAAGTCGACCCCTAAAAATGAAGTTCTTCGTCTGAAGAATTTGGTATTCTGAAGACTTTCTGAAGACTTTGAAAGTGAAGAAATTGGTGTGACATTGAAGACTTGGTATTCATTCAAGGAACATGAAGCGTGAAGACTTTTGTTTTCGTAGTTTCATTTTCTCTTTCTTGAGTCATAGGAAACACCGTACTGTTAAAGGGGATCGAGGAAATACTAAGGAAAAATTTCCATGTGATGCTCAACTCAAAATCCTACACCTACCAATTCCTTCGAGTGAAGCCATTGGAAATATCATACAGTTCAGTCAATTTCTTCAGTGACAGAGACGAAGTTCTTCTGGTCTCTGAGGAATTTGTTCTGACTAAGGAGTTAGGAATTTTCCAGTGTGGATTGCCTACACAGTGAGGAACATGATAGCCCTGAGGATTTTGCCACTCAAAATTCCGACCGTTGCTGTGCTATGCGCCAGCTGTCCCAAAATATCTATCCACCTAATGGTCATATCAATTGAAGGGCATTTATTTCTTATCATGTCGGGCTGCTCCCTAGGCTATAAATAGACGTCCCCTACAACCACTAGCTGGTTGGCTGCTCTGTGAGAAACTGACACTTGTCGTTTGAGAGCAACCCATCCTCCGAGGACTTCGAGCAAAAATCATCAAGTGAGGAAAAACGAAAAACCCAAACCCAAACACCTACAAACCCCAAGTGATTGAGCATCACTGAAGAGATTGATCCTGCGTGGATCCGATGCTTGTTACCTTTGAAGACTGTGCTTCTTCCAGACGGTTAGGCGTCATGGTCTAGAGCATCCAAGAGGAATTGTGGATCACCGAGTGACCAAGTTTGTGAAGGTTTGGAAGTCGCCTAAAGACTTACCACGAGTGATTGGGCGAGGTCTGTGTGACCTTAGCTCAAGGAGAATACAGTGAGGACTGGGTGTCCTGAGCTGCGTGTTCAGGACTGGGTGTCCGGGACTGTGTGTCCTCGAGTTTAAATACTCAGCCGCTCCAACCAGACGTACAACTGAGACAGCAGTTGGAACTGGTCTACCAAATCATTGTCCTCACCAAGCTTACTGGTTCTATTTCCTCAACTCTTTCATTTCCTCATAACTGTGTTGTGAGCTTGTTCATATCTGTGTTTGAAGACTTTGACTGAAGACTTTCTCAATTTCCTCAGTTCAATTTCTTCAGTCTGTTTGTCTTCATCCTGTGTTATCCTGTGCTTATGCTTCCTGTACTCTGCACCTGTCTTCATTTCATCATGATGACTATGCTTGTATTCTGTTATGTTTACTTTTGAGTACTTATTCCGCTGCTAGTAGTACTTCGCTAAGGAATTTCCTCACCGGTAAATTCCCCAGTGAAGAATTTCATAAAAATCGCCTATTCACCCCCCCTCTAGTCGATATAACGCACTTTCACTGACGAAACTCTCCCTCAACACTCGGCTTGATTAGAGTTCGAGGGACGTCATCGGGCTGAACGTGTGCTGAACTTGGAGGTACTGTGCGTTTGGTACTTGATCGGTCGGATCATGAAGACATACGACTACATCAACCGCGTTGTGCTAACGCTTCCGCTTTCGGTCTACGAGGGTACATGGACAACACTCTCCCCTCTCGTTGCTATGCATCACCATGATCTTGCGTGTGCGTAGGAAAATTTTGAAATTACTACGTTCCCCAACATGCTTGTCCTCAAGCAATTCAGTTGATAAACTGAAAGTGATAAAGAAAAACTTTTACAAACTCTGTTTGCTCTTGTTGTTGTAAATATGTAAAGCCAGCATTCAAGTTTTCAGCAAAGATTATGAACTAACCATATTCACAATAACATTTAGGTCTCATGTTTACTCATATCAATGACATAATGAACTAGCGAGCAATAATAATAAATCTCGGATGACAACACTTTCTCAAAACAATCATGATATGATATAAAAAGATGGTATCTCGCTAGCCCTTTCTGAGACCACAAACATAAATGCAGAGCACCTTTAAAGATCAAGGACTGATTAGACATTGTAATTCATGGTAAAAGAGATCCAGTCAAGTCATATATACTCAATGTAAACTAACAGTAACAGATGCAAATGACAGCGGTGCTCTCCAACTGGTGCTTTTTAATAAGAGGATGATGACTCAGCATAAAAGTAAATAGATAGGCCCTTCGCAGAGGGAAGCATGGATTTGTAGAGGTGCCAGAGCTCTGTTTTGAAATATATATGAATAACATTTTGAGCGGTATACTTTCATTGTCAACATAACAACCAAGATATGGCGATATCTTCCATGCTACACACATTATAGGCGTTTCCCAAACAGAATGGTAAAGTTTATACCCCCCTCCACCAACAAGCATCAATCCATAGCTTGTTTGAAACAACGAGTGCCTCCAGCTAACAACAGTCCCGGGGGAGTTTTGTTTGCAATTATTTTGATTTGATTTGCATAAAGCATGGGACTGGGCATCCCGGTGACCAGCCATTTTCTCGTGAGTGAGGAGCGGAGTCCACTCCTCTTGAGAATAACCCGCCTAGCATGGAAGATACATACAACCCTAGTTGATACATGAGCTATTCGAGCATACAAAACAGAATGTTTATTTGAAGGTTTAGAGTTTGGCACATACAAAATTACTTGGAACGGCAGGTAGATACCGTATATTGGTAGGTATGGTGGAATCATATGGAATAACTTTGGGGTTTATGGAATTGGATGCACAAGCAGTATTCCCACTTAGTACAGGTGAAGGCTAGAAAAAGACTGGGAAGCGACCACCTAGAGAGCGACACCAGTCATGAACATGCATTAAAATTAATCAACACCGAATGCAAGCATGAGCAGGATGTAATGCACCATGAACATAAATATCGTAGAGACTATGTTGATTTTGTTTCAACTACATGCGTGAACATGTGCCAAGTCAAGCCACTTGAATCATTCAAAAGAGGATACCACCCTATCATACCACATCACAACCATTTTAATAACATGTTGGCACGCAAGGTAAACCATTATAAGCTTCTAGCTAATTAAGCATGGCATAAGCAACTACAATCTCTAATTGTCATTGCGAACATGTTTATTCATAATAGGCTGAATCAGGAACGATGAACTAATCATATTTACAAAAACAAGAGAGGTCGAGTTCATACCAGCTTTTGTCATCTCAATAAGTTCATCATATAATCATCATTATTGCCTTTCACTTGCACGGCCGAATAGTGTGGATAATAATAATGGTGCACGTGCATTGGACTAAGCTGGAATCTGCAAGCATTCAATTCAAGAGAGAAGACAAGGTAATATGAGCTCTTTGTTAGATCAACAATAATGCATATAAGAGCCACTTCAACATTTTGATTATGGTCTTCTCCTCTCGACCCCAAAGAAAAAGGAAGGAAATAAAACTATTTACACGGGAAAGCTCCCAACAAGCAAAAGAAGAACGAGAAATATTTTTGGGTTTTCTTTTTAATTACTACTACAACAGCATGAAAAGTAAACTAACTAAAAGCTACAACTGATTTTTTTGTTTTTATTAAGGTTTATTAAATACACAAGAAGAAAGCATAAAAAAGGAAAATAAATGGCATGGATGATACAATGAAAAAGTATGAGCACCGACAACTAGCAATGAGTGTGTGAACATGAATGAAATGTCGGTGAGAAATACGTACTCCCCCAAGCTTAGGCTTTTGGCCTAAGTTGGTCTATGGCCACGGCTGGCCTGGCGGATATCCAAAGTTGTAGTTGGGGTCGTACTGAGATGCAGCAGCTATTGCCTCATGAGCTGCCGCTTGGAGACGGGCCGTCTCCGTCCTCCTCTTATACTCGTCTGCCTCCTCCCTGGTTATAACATATCTCCCTTTTGCCTGAGAGTCAAAGAAAGCAGGAGCAGGGAGAGCGACGTGATAGGTGCGTCGTCTGTCAAAGATTAGTCGGTACTGGAGGAACTGATCGTTCCTCTCAACAAACTGATGACGAACCATGGCCTCATAATCTAAATAAACAGGAGGCAACTCAATATCATACCCACGTATGGGTATATCAAGAAAATTAGCTAGACGGGTTGCATAAATTCCACCGAAGAAATATCCATTAAATCTATTATTATGCAACCTACGTGCAACGATAGCCCCCAAGTTGTAATGTCTATCTCCTAATACAACACTCCTGAGAACACTAAGGTCAGGGACACACATGTGACATGCTTCATCCTTACCATTTATGCACCTACCTATGAAGAGAGCAAAATAATGTATAGCAGGAAAATGAATGCTCCCTATGGTAGCTTGTGTTATGTCTCTAGATTCCCCACAGTTATACTAGCAAGAAAATCTCTAAATTCAGATTTGCGAGGTTCATTAGGACTACTCCATTGTGGAAGTTTGCAAGCAGTGTTAAAATCCTCTAAGTCCATAGTATAAGAATTTTCATAAAGATCAAATAGGACAATTTGAGAATTGCGTGATGATGAAAATTCAAACCTTCTCACAAAGGAATCAGTGAGATAGTGGTACTGGCGGCACTTATCTGCCTCGAAGCTCTCAAGATCAGCATTACGCACATATGCGTTAAATTCTTCCTTGATTCCTGCTCGATCCATAAAGTCCTCTGAAGGCCATTCACAAGCTCGCACTTGAGCTTCCCTCGGTGGTTCATCGTCAGCATCGCGTATTGCGAGCCTAGGTCCTTGCTTCCTTGAAGGACCACCTTGGTACATTTTCCTAAACACATTTCTTCCTCTGAAAAATTTCTGAAATTTTAGTAACTTCAAAATAAAAGTGAACCAAACTTAACAATATTGATAGCAACTACTCCTACAAGTGCCTAGAGGCAATATCATGCATCAAAACTACTTTTGACCACATAAATTTGACATGCAAGCTCAAGAACAGGGTCACCTAAGCAGCAAAAATATGCAATGAATAAAGCACTAGAACAAAAACTAATTGGACCATTAGAGGAGTCACATACCAAGGAACAATCCCCCAAAGCAGTTTTTTGAATGCAACTTTGAGCAAGGAGATCGAAAATGGCAGCAAAATGAGATTGGACTCAGGTTTGAGCTGGTTAGTGATGTTTGTGGGAGGAAGAAGGAGTGTGTGGTAGTTGGAATAAGTGGAGGGGAGCCACCATGGGCCCACGAGGTAGGGGGCGCGCCCAGGGGGTAGGGCGCTGATGACCCACAAGTATAGGGGATCTATCATAGTCCTTTCGATAAGTAAGAGTGTCGAACCCAACGAGGAGCAGAAGGAAATGATAAGCGATTTCCGGCAAGGTATTCTCTGCAAGTACTGAAATAAGTGGTAACAGATAGTTTTGTGATAAGGTAATTTGTAACGAACAATAAGTAACAAAAGTAAATAAGGTGCAACAACGTGGCCAAATCCTTTTGTAGCAAAGGACAAGCCTGGACAAACTCTTATATGATGTAAAGCGCTCCCGAGGACACATGGGAATATTGTCAAGCTAGTTTTCATCACGTTCACATAACACCACTAGAGGAGAGACAACATACATCTCATCAAAATATCGAACGAATACCAAATTCACATGACTACTAATAGCAAGACTTCTCCCATGTCCTCAGGAACAAAAGTAACTACTCACAAAGCATAAACATGTTCATAATCAGAGGGGTATTAATATGCATATAGGATCTGAACATATGATCTTCCACCAATTAAACAACTAGCATCAACTACAAGGAGTAATTAACACTACTAGCAACCTACTAGCACCAATCCCGGACTTGGAGACAAGAATTGTATACAAGAGATGAACTAGGGTTTTGAGATGAGATGGTGCTGATGAAGATGTTGATGGAGATTGCCCTCTCCTGATGAGAGGAGCGTTGGTGATGACGATGGTGATGATTTCCCCCTCCGGGAGGGAAGTTTCCCCGGCAGAACAGCTCCGCCAGAGCCCTAGATTGGTTCCGCCTCGTGGCGACGGAGTTTCGTCCGAGAAGATGGCTTATGATTTTTTCCCATCGAAAGACTCCATATAGCAGAAGATGGCCACCAGAGGGCCACCAGGGGGCCCACGAGGTAGGGGGCGCGCCCAGGGGGTAGGGCGCGCCCCCACCCTCGTGGGCAGGGTGTGGCCCCCCTGGTGAAGTTCTTGCTCTCAGTATTTTTTATATATTTGGAAAACATCTTCCGTGAAGTTTCATGACTTTTGGAGCTGTGCAGAATATGTCTCTAATATTTGCTCCTTTTCCAGCCCAGAATCCTAGCTGCCGGCATTCTCCCTCTTTATGTAAACCTTGTAAAATAAGAGAGAATAGGCATAAGTATTGTGACATAATGTGTAATAACAGCCCATAATGCAATAAATATCGATATAAAAGCATGATGCAAAATGGACGTATCAACTCCGCCAAGCTTAGACCTCGCTTGTCCTCAAGCGAAAAGCCGAAATCGAAAAATATGTCCACATGTTTAGAGATAGAGGTGTCGATAAAAATAAAATACGGACATGAAGGCATCATGATCATTCTTAGAACAGCAACTTATATAAATCTTGTCATATAATCTCTTATGCTAGAGTAGCAATTCAATCACAATTTCAAGTGTGAATCATAAACTTCATTGAAAACTAACAAACTATAATCTCAGTCATTGAAGCAATTGCAATTTATCATAACATAGGAAAGAGTCAATGTATAAGAGCTTTTCAGCAAGTCCACATACTCAACTATCATATAGTCTTTCACAATTGCTAACACTCATGCAATACTTATGGGTATGAAGTTTTAATCGGACACAGAGAAAGATAGGGGCTCATAGCTTTGCCTCCCAACGTTTTACCTCAAGGATAATGTCAATAGTAATAGTTCATGAAAACTCACATCCAATTAGCCATATATACCAGGATCTTTCCAACATATTGTGCTTGCCAAAGAATAAAATGTAAAAAGGAAGGGTGAAGATCACCATGACTCTTATGTAATGTAGGAGATAAAAGTAAAAGATAGGCCCTTCGCAGAGGGAAGTAGAGGTTGCCATGCGCTTTTATGGTTGGATGCACAAAATCTTAATGCGAAAGAATGTCACTTTATATTGCCACTTGTGACATGGACCTTTATTATGCAGTATATCACTTTTATTACTTCCATATCACACAATTGTATAAAGCTTATTTCCTCCACACCAATCAATCATACATATTTAAGGAGTAATTTTTATTGCTTTGCACCGATGACAACTTACTTGAAGGATCTTATTCAATCCATAGGTACATATGGTGGACTCTTATGGCAAGACTAGTTTAAGGGTATTTGGAAGCACAAGTAGTATCTCTACTTGGTGCAATGAATTCGGCTAGCATGAGGGGGAAAGGCAAGCTCATCATGTTGGAAGATCCAAGACAATATAATTCATCTCAGATGTAAGAAAACATAACCCATTATGTTGTCTTCCTTGTCCAATGTCAACTCTTTAGCATGTCATATTTTAATGAGTGCTCACAATCATAAAAGATGTCCAAGATAGTATATTTATATGTGAAGACCACTCTTTCTTTATTACTTCCTATTAATTGCAACGATGACCAAAACTGTGTTTGTCAACCCTCAACAACTTTTATTCATCATACCTTTCTATGTGAGCTCATTACTCTCCATAAGATTCACATGATCTCTTTGTTTCTTTTTATTTCTTTCTCTTTTTCTTTTATTCGCTTAGGATCATGGCAAAATAATCAAGCCCTTGACTCAACATTAATCTTTATTATATAGCTCACGGACTCGATTACATAGAAGGATAATAAAGCAAAACTCACAACTAGATCATACTAAGAACTTTTATTCTACTAGATCAAGATATTACCAAAAGGATCAAACTAAGAAAAACAGTAAAGATAAAAGTGATGGTGATACGATACCGGGGCACTCCCCCAAGCTTGGCAGTTGCCAAGTGGAGTGCCCATACCAGACACTCAATTCTTCTTTGTTGATGGAGTCGGTGGTGATTTTGTTGAAGGCGTAGGATTCTTCCTTAATTTGTGCTTGAGGACAGAATTTTGATCCCTTAGGTCCTCGATCTCCTGCTCCAAGCTCAGTATCTTTTTGCATAGTTCCTGCTTGTTCTCCTGCAAGAGGCGAAAAGGGATAAACTCGATCTTTTCTTTACCCTATCCGGGAGGCTTGACTTTTTGAACTCCACAAGCATGTCCCCAGGTTGAGGTAGTGGGACTTCATCTTCATCTGAGCTCGTCTCCTCCTTTCCTTTGGGTTCATAGTCCTCTTCTTCTTCCGTAGTCCAACCACAGTGCTCCACATCCCCATAGACCCCAGGATCTGCGAGGTAATCAGCCACATAGCTTTCTCCTTCCGAATCCTGGGATGACATGTTGCTCTGTCTGCAGCAGGACAACTCAAAACAAAGACAAGAGATATTTGCATGATACGGGAGTCAAAACCCCCGGGAGATTATATAATGATTTTTTACCGACCAAAATACGTGTCGTGTACGAAAACGGAGTCCGGAGAGCACACGAGGTGCCCACGAGGTAGGGGGCGCGCCCAGTAGGGTAGGGTGCACCCTCCACCCTCGTGGAGGCCTTGTGTCCTTTCCGGACTGCTTCTTATTTTTCTATTTTTCTAAATATTCCAAAGTGGAGAAATATTGCCTTAAAAACTGTTTTGGAGTCGGTTTACTTACCGTACCACATACCTATTCCTTTTCGGAGTCTGAAACGTTCCGAAAAGTGTCCCTTATGAATTCCTCCGGGGTTACGGTTTTAATAACATTGGTTTCAACATTTATGGGATTACGTGAGATATAATGTTTGATTCTTTGACCGTTCACCACCTTCGGATTTGTGCCTTGGAAGTTGTTGATTTTTATGGCACCAGAACGGTAGACCTCCTCGATAACGTAAGGACCTTCCCATTTAGAGAGAAGTTTTCCTGCAAAAAATCTTAAACGAGAGTTGTATAGCAATACATAATCACCTACATTAAACTCACGCTTCTGTATCAATTTGTCATGCCATCTTTTAACTTTTTCTTTAAACAACTTGGCATTTTCGTAGGCTTGGGTTCTCCATTCATCAAGTGAGCTAATATCAAATAACCTCTTCTCACCGGCAAGTTTAAAATCATAATTAAGTTCTTTAATAGCCCAATAAGCCTTGTGTTCTAGTTCGAGAGGTAAGTGACATGCTTTTCCTGTGACCATTTTATACGGAGACATACCCATAGGGTTTTTATATGCAGTTCTATAGGCCCATAATGCATCATCTAGTTTCTTGGACCAATTCTTTCTAGACCTATTAACACTCTTTTGCAAAATTAATTTGAGTTCTCTATTACTCAATTCTACTTGACCACTAGACTGAGGGTGATAAGGAGATGCAATTCTATGATTAACATCATATTTAGCAAGCATTTTACGGAAAGCACCATGAATAAAATGTGAACCACCATTAGTCATTAAATATCTATGGACTCCAAATCTTGGAAAAATAACTTCTTTAAGCATTTTAATAGAAGTGTTATGATCAGCACTACTAGTTGGAATAGCTTCTACCCATTTAGTAACGTAATCAGCAGCAACTAAAATATGTGTATAACCATTAGATGAAGGAAAAGGTCCCATATAGTCAAAGCCCCAAACATCAAATGGTTCAATAACAAGTGAATAGTTCATAGGCATTTCTTGACGTCTACTAATATTACCAATTCTTTGACATTCATCGCAATATAATACAAACTTACGGGCATCCTTGAAGAGAGTAGGCCAATAAAAACCAGATTGTAGTACCTTATGTGCAGTTCTATCTCCAGCATGGTGTCCTCCATAAGCTTCGGAGTGACACTTGCGTAGGATCTGTTCCTGTTCATGCTCAGGTACACAACGTCTAATAACACCATCTACTCCTTCTTTATAAAGATGTGGGTCATCCCAAAAGTAATGCCTCAAATCATAGAAGAACTTTTTCTTTTGCTAGTATGTGAAACTAGGTGGTATAAACTTAGTAACAATGTAATTAGCATAATCAGCATACCATGGAGCAGTATGAGAAGCATTTATGACATTTAATTGCTCATCAGGAAAGCTATCATCAATAGGTAGTGGGTCATCAAGCACATTTTCTAACCTAGACAAGTTGTCTGCAACGGGGTTCTCAGCTCCTTTTCTATCAACAATATGCAAATCAAATTCTTGTAGCAAGAGAACCAATCTAATAAGTCTAGGTTTAGCATCTTTCTTTTCCATAAGATATTTAATAGCAACATGATCAGAGTGAATAGTTACATTAGAATCAGGAATATAAGGTCTAAACTTATCACAAGCAAATACAACTGCTAAGAATTCGTTTTTAGTAGAAGCATAATTTCTTTGAGCATTGTCTAGAGATTTACTAGCATATTGAATAACATTTAGTTTCTTATCAACTCTTTGTCCTAGAATAGCACCTACAACACAATCACTAGCATCACACATAATTTCAAAGGGTAAATTCCAATCAGGTGGCTGAACAATAGGTGCAGAGATCAATGCTTTCTTAAGTATTTCAAATGCTTCTACATAATCATCATCAAAGACGAATGGTATATCTTTTTGTAATAAATTAGTCAGAGGCCGAGATATTTTCGAGAAGTCCTTAATGAACCTCCTATAAAAACCAGCATGACCAATGAAACTTCTTATACCTTTGATGTCCTTGGGACATGGCATCTCTTCAATAGCATCAACCTTGGCTTTATCAACTTCAATACCTCTTTCAGAAACTTAATGACCCTAGACAATACCTTCATTAACCATAAAGTAGCACTTTTCCCAATTCGAGACAAGATTAGTTTGTTCACATATCTGCAAAACTCGATCAAGGTTGCTCAAGCAATCATCGAAAGAAGATCCATAGACAGAAAAGTCGTCCATGAAAACCTCACAAATCTTTTCACAAAAGTCAGAGAATATAGCCATCATGCATCTTTGAAATGTAGCTGGTGCATTACATAAACCAAAAGGCATATGTCCATAAGCAAAAGTACCAAAAGGGCATGTAAAAGTAGTCTTTGATTGATCTTTGGCTGACACAGGTATTTGAGAGAAACCAGAATAACCATCTAGAAAGAAAAAATGTGTATGTTTGGACAATCTTTCTAGCATTTGATCGATAAAAGGTAAGGGGTAATGATCCTTTTTCGTAGCCTTATTTAATTTGCGGAAATCAATTACCATCCTATAACCTGTAATAATTCTTTGAGGAATCAATTCATCTTTATCATTAGGAACAACAGTAATACCTCCCTTCTTAGGGACACAATGGACAGGGCTTACCCACTGACTATTAGCAACGGGATAAATTATACCTGCCTCAAGGAGCTTTAGTATTTCCTTTCTTACCACTTCTTTCATTTTAGGATTTAGCCGGCGTTGATGATCACGAACTGGTTTAGCATCTTCTTCCAAATTAATTTTATGTTGACACACAGTGGGACTAATGCCCTTAAGATCATCAAGAGTATACCCAATAGCAGCACGGTGCTTCTTCAGAGTTTTCAATAATCTCTCTTCTTCATGCTCTGAAAGGTTAGCACTATTAATAACAGGATATATCTTTTTCTCATCAATATAAGCATATTTAGGAGTATCAGGTAACGGTTTAAGCTCAAACAGGGGATCACCCTTGGGTGGCGGAGGATCCCCTAGGATTTCAACAGGCAAATTATTTTTCAGAATAGGTTCCTGTTTAAAGAATACTTCATCTAATTCCCTTCTTTCATTCATAAACATGTCATTTTCATGGTCTAGCAAATATTGTTCTAAAGGATCACTAGGAGGTACGACAATAGAAGCAAGACCAATAATTTCATCCTTACTAGGTAATTCTTCTTCACGGTGTTGTCTACTAAATTTAGAAAAGTTAAATTCATGAGTCATATCATCTAAACCGATAGTAACAACATCTCTTTTGCAATCTATGGTAGCATTAACAGTATTTAAGAAGGGTCTACCAAATATAGTGGGACAAAAGCTATCTTGTGGGGAACCAAGAACAAGAAAATCAGCAGGATATTTAGTTTTCCCACACAAGACTTCAACATCTCTAACAATTCCCATTGGTGAAATAGTATCTCTATTGGCAAGTTTAATTGTGACATCAATATCTTCTATTTCAGCAGGTGCAATATCATGCATAACTTCTTGGTATAAGGAATAAGGTATTGCACTAGCACTAGCACCCATATCACATAAGCCATGATAACAATGATCTCCTATTTTAACAAAAATAACAGGCATGCCTACCACAGGTCTAGGTTTATCTTTATCATAGAGTTTAGCAATTCTAGCAGTTTCATCACAAAAGTAAATAACATGCCCATCAATATTATCAGACAAGAGATGTTTAACAATAGCAATATTAGGTTCAACTTTAACTTGCTCAGGAGGTGTATATGTTTTAATATTGCTTTTACGAACTACAGTTGAAGCTTTAGCATGATCCTTTATCCTAACAGGGAAAGGTGGTTTCTCAACATAAGAAGTAGGAACAATAGGATCATTATAAGTGATAGTCTTTTCTTCAACTTTAATAGGTGCAGCTACTTTTACTTCTATGGGACGATGATATTTAAACAAGTTCTCCATGGGGAGATCAACATAGGTAGCAAAAGATTCACAGAAAGAAGCTACTATCTCAGAGTCAAGTCCATATTTAGTGCTAAATTTACGAAAAATATCGGTATCCATAAAAGATTTAATACAATCAAAACTAGGTCTCATACCTGACTCCTTACCATTGTCGAGGTCCCAATCTTCAGAGTTGCATTTAATTCTTTCCAATAAATCCCATTTGAATTCAATAGTCTTCATCATAAAAGGTCAAGCACAAGAAGTATCAAGCATGGTGCGATTGATACCAGAAAGCCGAGCATAAAAATTTTGAATAATCATTTCTCTTGAGAGCTCATGATTGGGGCATGAATATAACATTGATTTAAGCCTCCCCCAAGCTTGAGCGATGTTTTCTCCTTCGCGAGGCCAAAAATTATATATGTAATTGCGATCATGATGAACAAGATGCATAGGATAAAACTTCTGATGAAATTCCAATTTCAATCATTTGTAATTCCAGGACCTCATATCATCACATAGCCTATACCATGTCAATGTATCTCCCCTCAAAGATAAAGGGAAGACTTTCTTCTTAACAACATCTCTGGGTACACCTGCAAGCTTAAATAATCCACAAACTTCATCCACATATATCAGATGTTCATCAGGATGTTTTGTTCCATCTCCTAAAAAAGGATTAGCTAGCAATTTTTCTATCATAACCGCAGGAACTTCAAAGCAAGCATTTTCATTTTCATTTTCAGTAGGTTCAGTAGGTTGAGGAGCAACTCTTTGCTCTACTGGTCGGGGTGAAGATACCCCGAACAAGCCCCTCAGAGGATTACTTTCCATGGTAACAAGTGATAGTAAATTTCAGCACACTATATAAATTTTTCCTTACCAAATTCCACCTACCAAAGGCGCTTCACTCCCCGGCAACGGCGCCCGAAAAGAGTCTTGATGACCCACAAGTATAGGGGATCTACCGTAGTCCTTTCGATTAGTAAGAGTGTCGAACCCAACGAGGAGCAGAAGGAAATGATAAGCGGTTTCCAGCAAGGTATTCTCTGCAAGTACTGAAATAAGTAGTAACAAATAGTTTTGTGATAAGATAATTTGTAACGAGCAACAAGTAACAAAAGGAAATAAGGTGCTGCAAGGTGGCCCAATCTTTTTTGTAGCAAAGGACAAGCCTGGACAAACTCTTATATGATGTAAAGCGCTCCCGAGGACACATGGGAATATCGTAAAGCTAGTTTTCATCACGTTCATATGATTCGCGTTTGGTACTTTGATAATTTGGTATGTGGGTGGAAAGGTGCTTGGGTACTGCCCTTACTTGGACAAGAATCCCACTTATGATTAACCTCTATTGCAAGCATCTGCAACTACAACAAAAGTATTAAGGTAAACCTAACCATAGCATGAAACATATGGATCCAAATCAGCCCCTTACGAAGCAACGCATAAACTAGGGTTTAAGCTTCTGTCACTCTAGCAACCCATCATCTACTTATTACTTCCCAATGCCTTCCTCTAGGCCCTAATAATGGTGAAGTGTCATGTAGTCGATGTTCACATAACACCACTAGAGGAGAGACAACATACATCTCATCAAAATATCGAACGAATACCAAATTCACATGGCTACTAATAGCAAGACTTCTCCCATGTCCTCAGGAACAAAAGTAACTACTCACAAAGCATAAACATGTTCATAATCAGAGGGGTATTAATATGCATATAGGATCTGAACATATGCTATTCCACCAATTAAACCAACTAGCATCAACTACAAGGAGTAATTAACACTACTAGCAACCTTCTAGCACCAATCCCGGACTTGGGAGACAAGAATTGGATACAAGAGATGAACTAGGGTTTTGAGATGAGATGGTGCTGATGAAGATGTTGATGGAGATCGCCCTCTCCCAATGAGAGGAGCATTGGTGATGACGATGTCGATGATTTCCCCCTCCGGGAGGGAAGTTTCCCCTGCAGAATAGCTCCGCTAGAGCCCTAGATTGGTTCCGCCAAGGTTCCGCCTCGTGGTGGTGGAGTTTCGTCCGAGAAGATGGCTTATGATTTTTTCCCATCGAAAGACTCCATATAGCATAAGATGGCCACCGGAGGGCCACCAGGGGGCCCACGAGGTAGGGGGCGTGCCCAGGGGGATAGGGCGCGCCCCCCACCCTCGTGGGCAGGGTGTGGCCCCCCTGGTGAAGTCCTTGCTCTCAGTATTTTTTATATATTTGGAAAACATCTTCCGTGAAGTTTCAGGACTTTTGGAGCTGTGTAGAATAGGTCTCTAATATTTGCTCCTTTTCCAGCCCAGAATCCCAGCTGCCGGCATTCTCCCTCTTTATGTAAACCTTATAAAATAAGAGAGAGTAGGCATAAGTATTGTGACATAATGTGTAATAACAGCCCATAATGCAATAAATATCGATATAAAAGCATGATGCAAAATGGACGTATCAGGCGCACCCTCCACCCTCGTGGTCACGTGCTTGCTCCTGCTGTGTTCTCAGTGCCAGATATTCTCAAATATTCCACAAAAAATCATATTTAAATTTCAGGGCATTTGGAGAACTTTTATTTTCGGGGTATTTTTTATTGCATGGATAATTCAGAAAACAGACAGAAATTACTATTTTTGCTTTATTTAATATAGATAACAGAAAGTAAAAAGAGGGTACAGAGAGTTGTGTTTTCTAAATTCATCCATCTCATGCTCATCAAAAGGAATCCACTAACAAGGTTGATCAGGTCTTGTTAACAAACTCATTCCGAATAACATGGAACCGGAGAATTTTCGAATAACGCTAGGTTAGCTCAACGGGGATATGCACATCCCCAACAATAAGAATATCATATTTCTTCTTGACAGTAGGAAGAGGAAATTCAAAACCTCCAAAAATAATCGATGGAATTTTTCCAATAGTGTTTATACTATGAACTTGAGGTTGTTTCCTCGGAAAGTGTATCGTATGCTCATTGCCATTAACATGAAAAGTGACATTGCCTTTGGTGCAATCAATAACAGCCCCTGCAGTATTCAAAAAGGGTCTTCCAAGAATAATAGACATACTATCGTCCTCGGGAATATCAAGAATTACAAAGTCCATTAAAATAGTAACGTTTGCAACCACAACAGGCACATCCTCACAAATACCGACAGGTATAGCAGTTGATTTATCAGCCATTTGCAAAGATATTTCAGTAGGTGTCAACTTATTCAAATCAAGTCTATGATATAAAGATAGAGGCATAACACTAACACCGGCTCTAAGATCACATAAAGCAGTTTTAATATAGTTTATTTTAATGGAGCATGGTATAGTTGGTACTCCTGGTTCTCCAAGTTTCTTTGGTATTCCACCCTTAAAAGTATAATTAGCAAGCATGGTGGAAATTTCAGCTTCCGGTATCTTTCTTTTATTTTTAACAATTTCTTTCATATACTTAGCATAAGGATTCATTTTAAGCATATCAGTCAAACGCATATGCAAGAAGATAGGTCTAATCATTTCAGCAAAGCGCTCAAAATCCTCATCATCCCTTTTCCTGGATGGTTTAGGAGGAAAAGGAATGAGTTTCTGAACCCATGGTTCTCGTTCTTTACCGTGCTTCCTAGCAACAAAGTCTCTCTTATCATAACGTTGATTCTTTGATTGTGGGTTATCAAGATCAACGGCAGGTTCAATCTCTACATCATTATCATTGCTAGGTTGAGCATCAACATGAACATTATTATTAACATTATCACTAGGTTCATGCTCATTACCAGATTGTGTTTCAGCATCAAAAATAGAAATATCATTATGATTCTCAGGTGTGTCTACAACAGGTTCACTAGAAGCATGCAAAGTCCTATCATTTTTCTTTTTCTTCCTCTTAGAAGGACTAGGTGCATCAATATTATTTCTTTGAGAATCTTGCTCAATTCTCTTAGGATGGCCCTCTGGATACAAAGGTTCCTGAGTCATTTGACCACCTCTAGTCATAACTCTAACAACATTATCATTTTTCTTACTATTCAATTCATTGAGCAAATCATTCTGAGCTTTGAGTACTTGTTCTACTTGAGTGGTAACCATAGAAGCATGTTTACTAATAAGTTTAAGTTCACCTTTAACATTAGCCATATAATCACCCAAGTGTTCAAGCATATCAGCATTGCATTTTAATTCTCTACCAAAATAAGCATTGAAGTTTTCTTGTTTAACTATAAAGTCATCAAACTCATCCAAGCATGGGCTAGCAAACTTAGTAAATGGGATTTCAGCTTTATCATATCTATAGAGAGAATTTACCTTTACTACTTGTGTCGGGTTATCAAGACCATGTGTTTCTTCAATAGGTGATGGATTAAGACCATGTATTTCTTCAACAGGAGGTAAATTCTTAACATCTTCAGCTTTTATACCTTTTTCCTTCATACATTTCTTTGCCTCGTGCATATCTTCAGGACTGAGAAATAGAATACCCCTTTTCTTCGGAGTTGGCTTAGTAAGTTTCCAATTATTTTCATTGGTCAACATATTATTCAATAGAATTTCAGCTGCATCTGGTGTTCTTTCCCTGAAAACACTACCAACTCAACTATCCAGGTGGTCTCTGGAAGCATCAGTTAGTTCATTATAAAAGATATCAAGTATTTCATTTTTCTTAAGAGGATGATCAGGCAAAGCATTAAGTAATTGGAGAAGCCTCCCCTAAGCTTGTGGGAGACTCTCTTCTTCAATTTGCACAAAATTATATATTTCCCTTAAAGCAACTTGTTTCTTATGAGCGGGGAAATATTTAGCAGAGAAGTAATAAATCATATCCTGGGGACTACGCACACAACCAGGATCAAGAGAATTAAACCATATCTTAGCATCACCCTTTAATGAGAACAGGAATATCTTAAGGATATAATAGTAGCGAGTTTTCTCATCATTAGTGAACAGGGTGGCTATATCATTTAATTTAGTAAGATGTGCCACAACAGTTTCAGATTCATAGCCATAAAAAGGATCAGATTCAACTAAAGTAATTATCTCAGGATCAACAGAGAAATCATAATCCTTGTCAGTAACAAAGATAGGTGAAGTAGCATAAGCAGGATCATATTTCATTCTAGCATTCAGAGTTTTTTGTTTCAGCTAAGCTAATCTCTCCCTAATAATAAAGCACGGATTGAGTCTCCAGATTCACCCTCACGGCGTTTTTACACAAAGGTTCCTATGGTTTTTAGCTATTCAACCTGCACTCCTCATAAAAAGTCAACACAAACCGGTACATGCGAGAGAAAGAAAAAAATTAAACGGCAGTGTCTCCCGATCTGATCTCCAGTTTCTCGACCTTCACCCACGTCCTTCCACAGTCGTCGCACCTCCTGCCACGTCCCGCTGCCGCGCGCCGCCACCGCCTACCCCGTCGCCACACCTACCCCTATCTCCGGATCGACGCGGGTAACCGAGTGTGCGGGTGCTAGGTGGTTCTCCCGCTCGGTCAGATCAAGTGAAGTCTACACAGGGCAGCGGCGGACGGGCTGGACGTGCGGAACGATGGGGCATACGGATCCAGGCGAGTGGCCGCGCCGCCGCCCTTTGCCGTACCGGCGTACGCACGCATGGGCTGTTTCTCTGTTGTCGGCCGGTTGCAGGAGGTGGCCGGTGTCGGCCCAGTCGTCAAATCCCATAGCCGGTCGATCTCAATCGCATGTTGCTGCTGTAGATGTCGAGGCCGAGGCCATGCATTATCGTGAGATGGAGCGGCGGAGAACTGAGGCCCGCCGGGTGCTGGAGTAGATTCTTTAGACAGTGGAGTTGAGCAACCCACTCATCCATGCCAGATGCGCTTAAGTAAAGCCAGGGATCTGATCCATCTATCTCAGAGCGGATGAATCAACAGAGTATCCATCTGGTCCAACAAGTGAATTTAGGCGATTAATTAGCATGAGCATACGAGCTCTTGTGCAGATGTATTTTAGGTGTATACAGGTTCAGGTAGTCAACTCTTCATTGACCAATCGCCCAGCTCTGAGCTATTCCAACCTTCCACAGCCACCACCACCCCTAAGCACCGGAGCAGAGCAAGGCTGCACTGCGGAAACTTCATCCCCGGTAAGCAGTGGATCCCTTTCTTGGAGTTTGCATTGCTGTTTGCTTAGATTATTCACCGTATCCCCCATCAAACCTATGCTACTTTTAGGTTCCTCCGTTCAGGGGCGGAGACAGGCCCCAGGCCCCCAGGGCCTGGGCCTGGGGAGTGAGGCCCAACTCCTTTGGTGAATGTACTGCTACCTAATACGTGAGGCCCAAATCCAGGAGAAATGCTTGAAGGCGGCCCGGGGCACGCGGTCAGCCTGGCTCCGCCCCTGCCTCCGTTCATGATTTCCTCTATTATAATGTCATCTCCGGTCAAAGCATTAGCATGATAGAATGAAATTTGAAATTCGTTAGTGGTTTTGTGTTGGCAAATCAGCCTGGGCTAGATCACATCCTGTGCTGAAACTGCCTACGTTTGTTCATTACTATATTTCAAATTATCAGTAAGGTCTATTTGTGCTTGTCCATAGTTGATCAAAAGGTAAAGCTTCACTACTGCTATTGTTGTTATTGTTGTTGTTGTTGTTGTTGTTGTTGTTGTTGTTGTTGTTGTATTTTACCCATATATCCATTTGCAATCAGCATCCATTTTTCCCTTCAAATGGTCAAATGTTGCCTTAATATTGCAGGATACCAGTCTTATGCTGCTGCTTGGTCTTGTCTCGGACATCTATTTTTCAAACGCCCGTTCAGTAAGTCATGTTGGGAGAAACTTTGTGTTAGATGGCCTGATCTGAATAACAGATTGGAATTTTTGCACGTAGCAAAAAGAAACTGGACTCGACATATGTTCATGGAAGTGTTTCTGGTGGCAGCATGGAGTATATGGAAAGAGAGAGCTGCTAGACCCTCTTTTGGCTGACCTCTCCTCCCCCTCCCCTGCTAACTTCTCTATGTAAATATTGTACTGTATCTTTGACGCTCTGATCTAATACAAAGGTCAGTGGTGGGTTCCCCCACTGTTGAAGGTTCTCAAAAAACAGTTTTCTAGATGATAGTTTTAGGTCTGTTAGTATCTTGGTCTGAGTGATGTTATTGTCTTCGTTAAGACCAGTCAAGCCCCTGATTTTCATCGAAGTCGCTCTCAAAGACATGGCCACATTTGTACACTTTATTAAAGTTTGGCATGGTTTTATTTTAATAAATGGGTGCTCCGCTCTATTATGTACCTTGTGTTCTTTTGTGATAACAGGATTTTATTGTTGGATAACCCTTCAATTGATGAATCTGGCAAGCTGTGCTCTTGCAGATTACTAATACAGTGACAATCCTTCATATTTAGGGGATACAATGTCGGATTACATTCTGCGGACGTATTGAAGGCAAAAAAATTTGCGGTGGAGGTATAACATGCTACCAGTTCATCAGTACATAACCAACTTCCGTTCTTTATAAATAGCAACATTTAAGAAGTTTTTCTATCATTGGAGAATCTGTTTTGGTCTTTGTTTATAAATGGTGACCAAAGGTATTACTGTAATGATCTGTAACAATAAGGATACCAACTGATCAATTGGTTATTCTGTGAAATGCTTTTTTACACTTGGCATCTGTGCTTAACCAGTTAAGAAAATTGTTTTTGCTGTATAAAATTAGATTATTTGCAAACTATTTTCACATTAGTGAGCACATATTAGATTGTTTTCACCCGTTGCAACGCACGGGCATTTTTGCTAGTAATTTCTTAAGATCACTCCTATCATTGGAAGCAAGAAAATCTCTAGCAGTTTCTTCACCCATAACATAGCCCTCATGCACAATAGGTAATTCATATCTAGGGGGAGAATCTTCATCATCACTTTCATCAATATTATCAGTTTCAATAATTTCATTCTCTCTAGCGCTAGAAACTTGTTCATCAAAAAATTCACCAAGTGGCACATTAGTATCAAGCATAGAAGTAGTTTCATCATAAGTATCATGCATAGCAGAAGTGGCCTCATCAATAACATGCGACATATCAGAATTAATAGCAGAAGCAGGTTTGGGTGTCACAAGCTTACTCAAAACAGAAGGTGAATCAAGTGCATAGTGATGACCCACAAGTATAGGGGATCTATCGTAGTCCTTTCGATAAGTAAGAGTGTCGAACCCAACAAGGAGCAGAAGGAAATGATAAGCCGTTTCCAGCAAGGTATTCTCTGCAAGTACTGAAATAAGTGGTAACAGATAGTTTTGTGATAAGATAATTTGTAACGAGCAACAAGTAACAAAAGTAAATAAGGTGCAACAAGGTGGCCCAATCCTTTTTGTAGCAAAGGACAAGCCTGGACAAACTCTTATATGATGTAAAGCGCTCCCGAGGACACATGGGAATATCGTCAAGCTAGTTTTCATCACGTTCATATGATTCGTGTTCGGTACTTTGATAATTTGCTATGTGGGTGGACCGGTGCTTGGGTACTGCCCTTACTTGGACGAGCATCCCACTTATGATTAACCTATATTGCAAGCATCCGCAACTACAACAGAAGTATTAAGGTAAACCTAACCATAGCATGAAACATATGGATCCAAATCAGCCCCTTACGAAGCAACGCATAGACTAGGGTTTAAGCTTATGTCACTCTAGCAACCCACCATCTACTTATTACTTCCCAATGCCTTCCTCTAGGCCCAAATAATGGTGAAGTGTCATGTAGTCGACGTTCACATAACACCACTAGAGGAGAGACAACATACATCTCATCAAAATATCGAACGAATACCAAATTCACATGACTACTAATAGCAAGACTTCTCCCATGTCCTCAGGAACAAAAGTAACTACTCACAAAGCATAAACATGTTCATAATCAGAGGGGTATTAATATGCATATAGGATCTGAACATATGATCTTCCACAAATTAAACCAACTAGCATCAACTACAAGGAGTAATTAACACTACTAGCAACCTACTAGCACCAATCCCAGACTTGGAGACAAGAATTGGATACAAGAGATGAACTAGGGTTTTGAGATGAGATGGTGCTGATGAAGATGTTGATGGAGATTGCCCTCTCCCGATGAGAGGAGCGTTGGTGATGACGATGGCGATGATTTCCCCCTCCGGGAGGGAAGTTTCCCCGGCAGAACAGCTCCGCCAGAGCCCTAGATTGGTTCCACCAAGGTTCCGCCTCGTGGCGGCGGAGTTTCGTCCGAGAAGATGGCTTATGATTTTTCCCCATCAGAAGACTCCATATAGCAGAAGATGGCCACCGGAGGGCCACCAGGGGGCCCGCGAGGTAGGGGGGGGCGCCCAGGGGGGTAGGGCGCGCCCCCACCCTCGTGGGCAGGGTGTGGCCCCCTGGTGAAGTTCTTGCTCTCAGTATTTTTTATATATTTGGAAAACATCTTCCGTGAAGTTTCAGGGCTTTTGGAGCTGTGCATAATAGGTCTCTAATATTTGCTCCTTTTCCATCCCAGAATCCCAGCTGCCGGCATTCTCCCTCTTTATGTAAACCTTGTAAAATAAGAGAGAATATGCATAAGTATTGTGACATAATGTGTAATAACAGCCCATAATGCAATAAATATCGATATAAAAGCATGATGCAAAATGGACGTATCAACTCCCCAAGCTTAGACCTCGGTTGTCCTCAAGCGAAAAGCCGAAATCAAAAAATATGTCCACATGTTTAGAGATTGAGGTGTCGATAAAAAAATAAAATAAAATACGAACATGAGGGCATCATGATCATTCTTAGAATAGCAACTCATATAATTCTTTGTTATATAATCTCTAATGCTAGAGTAATAATTCAATCACAATATCAAGTATGAATCGTAAACTTCATTGAAAACTAACAAACTATTATCTCAGTCATTGAAGCAATTGCAATTTATCATAACATAGGAAAGAGTCAATGTATAAGAGCTTTTCAGCAAGTCCACATACTCAACTATCATATAGTCTCTCACAATTGCTAACACTCATGCAATACTTATGGGTATGAAGTTTTAATCGGACACAGAGAAAGATAGGGGCTCATAGCTTTGCCTCCCAACGTTTTACCTCAAGGATAATGTCAACAGTAATAGTTCATGAAAACTCACATACAATTAGCCATATATACCAGGATCTTTCCAACATATTGTGCTTGCCAAAGAATAAAATGTAAAAAGGAAGGGTGAAGATCACCATGACTCTTATGTAATGTAGGAGATAAAAGTAAAAGATAGGCCCTTCGTAGAGGGAAGCAGAGGTTGCCATGCGCTTTTATGGTTGGATGCACAAAATCTTATTGCGAAAGAACGTCACTTTATATTGCCACTTGTGATATGGACCTTTATTATGCAGTCTGTCGCTTTTATTACTTCCATATCACACGATCATATAAAGCGTATTTCCTCCACACCAGTCAATCATACATACTTAGAGAGCAATTTTTATTGCTTGCACCGATGACAACTTATTTGATGGATCTTACTCAATCCATAGGTAGATATGGTGGACTCTTAAGGCAAGACTGATTTAAGGGTATTTGGAAGCACAAGTAGTATCTCTACTTGGTGCAATGAATTTGGCTAGCATGAGGGGGAAAGGCAAGCTCATCATGTTGGAAGATCCAAGACAATATAATTCATCTCAGATGTAAGAAAACATAACCCATTACGTTATCTTCCACACATAATTTCAACTCTTTAGCATGTCATATTTTAATGAGTGCTCACAATCATAAAAGATGTCCAAGATAGTATATTTATATGCGAAGACCTCTCTTTCTTTATTACTTCCTATTAATTGCAACGATGACCAAAACTGTGTTTGTCAACCCTCAACAACTTTTATTCATCATACTCTTTCTATGTGAGCTCATTACTCTCCATAAGATTAACATGATCTCTTTGTTTCTTTTTATTTCTTTCTCTTTTCTTTTATTCCGTTAGGATCATGGCAAAATAATCAAGCCCTTAACTCAACACTAATATTTATTATATAGCTCATGGACTCGATTACATAGAAGGATAATAAAGCAAAACTCACAACTAGATCACACTAAGAACTATTATTCTACTAGATCAAGATATTACCAAAAGGATCATACTAAGAAAAACGGTAAAGATAAAAGTGATGGTGATACGATACCGGGGCACTCCCCCATGCTTGGCAGTTGCCAAGTGGAGTGCCCATACCAGATACTCAATTCTTCTTTGTTGGTGGAGACGGTGGTCATTTTGTTGATGGTGTAGGCTTCTTCCTTAATTTGCCCTTGAGGATAGAATTTTGGTCCCTTAGGTCCTCGATCTCCTGCTCCAAGCTCTGTATCTTTTTGCATAGTTCCTGCTTGTTCTCCTGCAAGAGGTGAAAAGGGATAAACTCGATCTTAGGTTTCTTTACCCTATCCGGGAGGCTTGACTTTTTGAACTCCACATGCATGTCCCCAGGTTGAGGTAGTGGGACTTCATCTTCATCTGAGCTCGTCTCCTCCTTTCCCTTGGGTTCATATTCCTCTTTTTCTTCCGTAGTCCAACCGCAATGCTCCACATCCCCATAGACCTTAGGATCTGCAAGGTAATTAGCCACATACCTTTCTCCTTCCGAATCCTGGGACGACATGTTGCTCTATCTGCAGCAGGACAACTCAAAACAAAGACTAGAGATTTTTGCGTGATACGGGAGTCAAAACCCCTGGGAGATTATATAATGAATTTTTACCGACCAAAATACATGTCGTGTACGAAAACGGAGTCCGGAGAGCACACGAGGTGCCCACGAGGTACGGGGGGGGGGGGGGCCCAGTAGGGTAGGGCACGCCCTCCACCCTCGTGGAGCCCTCGTGTCCTTCCCGGTCTGCTGCTTATTTTTCTATTTTTCTAAATATTCCAAAATGAAGAAATATTGCCTTAAAAACTGTTTTGGAGTCGGTTTACTTACCGTACCACATACCTATTCCTTTTCGGAGTCTGAAACGTTCCAGAAAGTGTCCCTTATGGATTCCTCCGGGGTTATGGTTTCAATAACATTGGTTTCAACATTTATGGGATTACCTGAGATATAGTGTTTGATTCTTTGTCCGTTCACCACCTTCAGATTTGTGCCTTCGAAGTTGTTGATTTTTATGGCACCGGAATGGTAGACCTCCTCGATAATATAAGGACCTTCCCATTTAGAGAGAAGTTTTCCTGCAAAAAATCTTAAACGAGAGTTGTATAGCAATACATAATCACCTACATTAAACTCATGCTTTTGTATCCTTTTGTCATGCCATATTTTAACTTTTTGTTTAAACAACTTGGCATTTTCGTAGGCTTGGGTTCTCCGTTCATCAAGTGAGCTAAAATCAAATAACCTCTTCTCACCGGCAAGTTTAAAATCATAATTAAGTTCTTTAATAGCCCAATAAGCCTTGTGTTCTAGTTCGAGAGGTAAGTGACATGCTTTTCCATAAACCATTTTATACGGAGACATACCCATAGGATTTTTATATGTAGTTCTATAGGCCCATAATGCATCATCAAGTTTCTTGGACCAATTCTTTCTAGACCTATTAACAGTCTTTTGCAAAATTAATTTGAGTTCTCTATTACTCAATTCTACTTGACCACTAGACTGAGGGTGATAAGGAGATGCAATTCTATGATTAACATCATATTTAGCAAGCATTTTACGGAAAGCACCATGAATAAAATGTGAACCACCATCAGTCATTAAATATATAGGGACTCCAAATCTTGGAAAAATAACTTCTTTAAGCATTTTAATAGAAGTGTTATGATCAGCACTACTAGTTGGAATAGCTTCTACCCACTTAGTAACGTAATCAACAACAACTAAAATATGTGTATAACCATTAGAGGAAGGAAAAGGTCCCATATAGTCAAAGCCCCAAACATCAAATGGTTCAATAACAAGTGAATAATTCATAGGCATTTCTTGACGTCTACTAATATTACCAATTCTTTGACATTCATCACAAGATAAGACAAACTTACGGGCATCCTTGAAGAGAGTAGGCCAATAAAAACCAGATTGCAGTACCTTATGTGCAGTTCTATCTCCAGCATGTTGTCCTCCATAAGTTTCAGAGTGACACTTGCGTAGGATCTGTTCCTGTTCATGCTCAGGTACACAACGTCTAATAACACCATCTACTCCTTCTTTATAAAGATGTGGGTCATACCAAAAGTAATGCCTCAAATCATAGAAGAACTTTTTCTTTTGTTGGTATGTGAAACTAGGTGGTATAAACTTAGCGACAATATAATTAGCATAATCAGCATACCATGGAGCAGTATGAGAAGCATTTATGACATTTAATTGCTCATCAAGAAAGCTATCATCAATAGGTAGTGGGTCATCAAGCACATTTTCTAACCTAGACAAGTTATCTACAACAGGGTTCTCAGCTCCTTTTCAATCAACAATGTGCAAATCAAATTCTTGTAGCAAGAGAACCCATCTAATAAGTCTAGGTTTGGCATCTTTCTTTTCCATAAGATATTTAATAGCAGCATGATCAGTGTGAATAGTTACTTTAGAATCAACAATATAAGGTCTAAACTTATCACAAGCAAATACAACTGCTAAAAATTCTTTTTCAGTAGTAGCATAATTTCTTTGAGCATTGTCTAGAGTTTTACTAGCATATTGAATAACATTTAGTTTCTTATCAACTCTTTGTCCTAGAACAGCACCTACAACATAATCACTAGCATCACACATAATTTCAAAGGGTAAATTCCAATCAGGTGGATGAACACTAGGTGCAGAGATCAATGCTTTCTTAAGTATTTCAAATGCTTCTACACAATCATCATCAAAGACAAATGGTATATCTTTTTGTAATAAATTAATCAGAGGCTAAGAGATTTTCTAGAAGTCCTTAATGAACCTACTATAAAAACCGGCATGACCAAGGAAATTTCTTATACCTTTGATGTCCGTGGGACATGGCATCTTTCCAATAGCATCAACCTTTGGCTTTATCAACTTCAATACTTTCAGAAACTTTATGCCCCAAGACAAAACCTTCATTAACCATAAAGTGGCACTTTTCCCAATTCAAGACAAGATTAGTTTCTTCACATCTCTGCAAAACTCGATCAAGGTTGCTCAAGCAATCATCAAAAGAAGATCCATAGACGGAAAAATCGTCCATGAAAACCTCACAAATCTTTTCACAAAAGTCAGAGATTATAGCCATCATGCATCTTTGAAAGGTAGCAGGTGCATTACATAAACCAAAAGGCATATGTCTATAAGCAAAAGTATCAAAAGGGCATGTAAAAGTGGTCTTTGATTGATCTTTGGCTGACACAGGTATTTGAGAGAAACCAGAATAACCATCTAGAAATAAAAAATGTGTATGTTTGGATAATCTTTCTAGCATTTGATCAATAAAAGGTAAGGGGTAACGATCCTTTTTAGTAGCCTTATTTAATTTGCGGAAATCAATTACCATCCTATAACCTGTAATAATTCTTTGAGGAATCAATTCATCTTTATCATTAGGAACAACAGTAATACCTCCCTTCTTAGGGACACAATGGACAGGGCTTACCCACTGACTATCAGCAACGGGATAAATTATACATGCCTCAAGGAGTTTTAGTATCTCCTTTCTTACCACTTCTTTCATTTTAGGATTCAGCCGGTGTTGATGATCACAAACTGGTTTAGCATCTTCTTCCAAATTAATTTTATGTTGACATAGAGTGGGACTAATGCCCTTAAGATCATCAAGAGTATACCCAATAGCAGCACGGTGCTTCTTCAGAGTTTTCAATAATCTCTCTTCTTCATGCTCAGAAAGGTTAGCACTATTAATAACAGGATATATCTTTTTCTCATCAGGATAAGCATATTTAAGAGTATCAGGTAACGGTTTAAGCTCAAACACGAGATCACCCTTTGGTGGAGGAGGATCCCCTAGGATTTCAACAGGTAAATTGTTTTTCAGAATAGGTTCATGTTTAAAGAATACTTCATCTAATTCCATTCTTTCATTCATAAACATATCATTTTCATGGTCTAGCAAATATTGTTCTAAAGGATCACTAGGAGGTACGGCAATAGAAGCAAGACCAATAATTTCATCCTTACTAGGTAATTCTTATTCACGGTGTTGCCTACTGAATTTAGAAAAATTAAATTCATGAGTCATATCATCTAAACCGATAGTAACAACATCTCTTTTGCAATCTATCGTAGCATTAACAGTATTTAGGAAGGGTCTACCAAATATAGTGGGACAAAAACTATCTTGTGGAGAACCAAGAACAAGAAAATCAGCAGGATATTTAGTTTTCCCACACAAGACTTCAACATCTCTAACAATTCCCATTGGTGAAATAGTATCTCTATTGGCAAGTTTAATTGTAACATCAATATATTCCATCTCAGCAGGTGCAATATCATGCATAACTTCTTTGTATAAGGAATAAGGTATTGCACTAGCACTAGCACCCATATCACATAAGCCATGATAACAATGATCTCTGATTTTAACAAAAATAACAGGCATGCCTACCACAGGTCTCGGTTTATCTTTATCACGGGGTTTAGCAATTCTAGCAGTTTCATCACAGAAATAAATAACATTCCCATCTATATTATCAGACAAGAGAGCTTTAACGATAGCAATATTAGGTTTAACTTTAACTTGCTCAGGAGGTGTATATGTTTTAATATTGCTTTTATGAACCACAGTTGAAGCTTTAGCATGATCCTTTATCCTAATAGGGAAAGATGGTTTCCCAACATAAGAAGTAGGAACAATTGGATCATTATAAGTGATAGTCTTTTCTTCAAATTTAATACGTGCAGCTACTTTTACTTCTATGGGAGGATGATATTTAAACCACTCCTCCTTGGGGAGATCAACATAGGCAGCAAAAGATTCATAGAAAAAAGCTACTATCTCATAGTCAAGTCCATATTTAGTGCTAAATTTATGAAAAATATCGATATCCATAAAAGATTTAACACAATCAAAACTAGGTGTCGTACCTGACTCCTTACCATTGTCGAGGTCCCAATCTTCAGAGTTGCGCTTAATTCTTGCCAATAAATCCCATTTGAATTCAATAGTCTTCATCATAAAAGAGCCAGCATAAGAAGTATCAAGCATGGTGCGATTGTTACCAGAAAGCCGAGCATAAATTTTTTGAATAATCATTTCTCTTGAGAGCTCATGATTGGGGCATGTATATAACATTGATTCAAGCCTCCCCCAAGCTTGAGAGATGCTTTATCCTTCGCGAGGCCAAAAATTATATATACGATTGCGATCACGATGAACAAGATGCATAGGATAAAACTTCTGATGAAATTCCAATTTCAATCGTTTGTAATTCCAAGACCCCATATCATCACATAGCCTATACCATATCGATGCATCTACCCTCAAAGATAAAGGGAAGACCTTCTTCTTAACAACATCTCCGGGTACACCTGCAAGCTTAAATAATCCACAAACTTCATCCACATATATCAGATGTTCATCAGGATGTTTTGTTCCATCTCCTAAAAAAGGATTAGCCAGCAGTTTTTCTATCATACCCGCAGGAACTTCAAAGCAAGCATTTTCATTTTCATTTTTAGTAGGTTCAGTAGGTTGAGGAGCAACTCTTTGCTCTACTGGTCGGGGTGAAGATACCCCGAACAAGCCCCTCAGAGGATTACTTTCCATGGTAACAAGTGACAGTAAATTTCAGCACACTATATAAATTTTTCCTTACCAAATTCCACCTACCAAAGGCGCTTCACTCCCCGGCAACGGCGCCAGAAAAGAGTCTTGATGACCCACAAGTATAGGGGATCTATCATAGTCCTTTCGATTAGTAAGAGTGTCAAACCCAACGAGGAGCAAAAGGAAATGATAAGCGGTTTCCAGCAAGGTATTCTCTGCAAGTACTGAAATAAGTAGTAACAAATAGTTTTGTGATAAGATAATTTGTAATGAGCAACAAGTAAAAAAAGTAAATAAGGTGCAACAAGGTGTCCCAATCCTTTTTGTAGCAAAGGACAAGCCTGGACAAACTCTTATATGATGTAAAGCGCTCCCGAGGACACATGGGAATATCGTGAAGCTAGTTTTCATCACGTTCATATGATTCGCGTTCGGTACTTTGATAATTTGGTATGTGGGTGGACCGGTGCTTGGGTACTGCCCTTACTTGGACAAGAATCCCACTTATGATTAACCTCTATTGCAAGCATCTGCAACTACAACAAAAGTATTAAGGTAAACCTAACCATAGCATGAAACATATGGATCCAAATCAGCCCCTTATGAAGCAACGCATAAACTAGGGTTTAAGCTTGTGTCACTCTAGCAACCCATCATCTACTTATTACTTCCCAATGCCTTCCTCTAGGCCCAAATAATGGTGAAGTGTCAGGGCTTTTGGAGCTGTGCAGAATAGGTCTCTAATATTTGCTCCTTTTCCAGCCCAGAATCCCAGCTGCCGGCATTCTCCCTCTTTATGTAAACCTTGTAAAATAAGAGAGAATAGGCATAAGTATTGTGATATAATGTGTAATAACAGCCCATAATGCAATAAATATCGATATAAAAGCATGATGCAAAATGGACGTATCAGTACACATCATAGCATATTTTATAGAACCTATGACTGAGGCATAGGGAATGACTTTTCATTCTCTTTCTATTTTCTGCCATGGTCGGGTTTTGAGTCTTTACTAAACTTCACACCTTGCAACACATGCAAGAACTCTTTCTTTGGCTCTTCTATTTTGAACTACTTCAAAATCTTGTCAAGGTATGTACTCATTGAAAATATATCAAGCGTCTTGATCTATCTCAATAGATCTTGATGCTCAATATGTAAGTAGCTACACCGAGGTCTTTCTTTGAAAAACTCCTTTCAAACACTCTTTATGCTTTCTAGAAAATTCTACATTATTTCCGATCAACAATATGTCATTCACATATACTTTTCAGAAATGCTGTAGTGCTGCCACTCACTTTCTTGTAAATACAGGCTTCACCGCAAGTATGTATAAAACCATATGCTTTGATCACTTTATCAAAGCATACATTCCAACTCCGAGATGCTTGCACCAGTCCATAAATGGATCGCTGGAGCTTGCTCACTTTGTTAGCACCTTTAGGTTTGACAAAACCTTCTGGTTGCATCATATACAACTCTTCTTTAAGAAATCCATTAAGGAATGCAGTTTTGACATACGTTTGCCAGATTTCATAAAATGCGGCAACTACTAACATGATTCAGACAGACTTTTAAGCATCGATATGAGTGAGAAAATCTCATCGTAGTCAACACCTTGATCTTGTCGAAAACATTTTGCAACAATTCGAGCTTTGTAGATAGTAACACTACTATCAGCGTCCGTCTTCCTCTTGAAGATCCATTTATTCTCAATGACTCACCGATCATCGGGCAAGTCAATAAAAGTCCATACTTTGTTCTCATGCTTGGATCCCATCTCAGATTTCATGGCCTCCAGCCATTTTGCGGAATCTGGGCTCATCATCGCTTCCTCATAGTTCGTAGATTCATCATGGTCTAGTAACATGACTTTCAGAACAGGATTACCGTACCACTCTGGTGCGGACCGTACTCTGGTTGACCTACGAGGTTCGGTAGTAACTTGATCTGAAGTTTCATGATCATCATCATTAGCTTCCTCACTAATTGGTGTAGGAATCACTGGAACTGATTTCTGTGATGAACTAGTTTCCAATTTGGGAGAAGGTACAATTACCTCATCAAGTTCTACTTTCCTCCCACTCACTTCTTTCGAGAGAAACTTCTTCTCTAGAAAGGATCTAGTCTTAGCAACGAATATCTTGCCTTCGGATCTGTGATAGAAGGTGTACACAACAGTTTCCTTTGGGTATCTTATGAAGACGCATTTCTCCGATTTGGGTTCGAGCTTATCAGGTTGAAACTTTTTCACATAAGCATCATAGCCCCAAACTTTAAGAAACGACAGCTTAGGTTTCTTGCTAAACCACAGTTCATATGGTGTCGTCTCAACAAATTTAGATGGTGCCCTATTTAACGTGAATGCAGTTGTCTCTAATGCATAACCCTAAAATGATAGTGATAAATCGGTAAGAGACATGATAGATTGCACCATATCTAATAAAGTACGGTTATGACGTTCCGACGCACCATTACGCTGTGGTGTTCTAGGTGGCGTGAGTTGCGAAACTATTCTGCATTGTTTCAAATGAAGACCAAACACGTAACTCAAATATTCTCCTCCACGATCAGATTGCAGAAAGTTTATTTTCTTGTTACGGTGATTTTCTACTTCACTCTGAAATTCTTTGAACTTTTCAAATGTTTCAGACTTATGTTTCATCAAGTAGATATACCCATATCTTCTCAAATCATCTGTGAAGGTCAGAAAATAACGATACCCGCCACGAGCCTCAACACTCATCGGATTGCATACATCAGTATGTATTATTTCCAATAAGTCAGTTGCTTGCTCCATTGTTCGGAACAACGGAGTTTTAGTCATCTTGCCCACGAGGAATGGTTCGCAAGCATCAAATGATTCATAATCAAGTGATTTCAAAAGCCCAGCAGCATGGAGTTTCTTCATGCGCTTTACAGCAATATAACCTAAACGGCAGTGCCACATATAAGTTGCACTATCATTATTAACTTTGCATCTTTTGGCTTCAATATTATGAATATGTGTATCACTACGATCGAGATTCAATAAACCATTCACCTTGGGTGTATGACCTCAGAAGGTTTTATTCATGTAAACAGAATAACAATTATTCTTTGTCTTAAATGAATAACCGTATTGCAATAACATTATCCAATCATATTATGCTCAACGCAAACACCAAATAACATTTATTTCAGGTTCAACACTAACCCCGAAGGTAAAGGGAGTGTGCGATGGTGATCTTATCAACCTTGGAATCACTTCCAACTCACATCATTAGTTTGCCCTTAACTAGTCTCTGTTTATTTTGTGACTCCCATTTTGAGTTAATACTCTTAGTAACAGAACCAGTATCAAATACTGAGGGGTTGCTATAAACACTAGTAAAGTACACATCAATAACATGTATATCAAATATACCTTTGTTCACTTTGCCATCCTTCTTATCCGCCAAGTATCTAGGGCAGTTCCACTTCCAGTGACCATTTCCTTTGCAGTAGAAGCACTCAGTTTCAGGCTTGGGTCTAGCTTTGGGCTTCTTCATGGGAGTGGCAACTTGCTTGCCATTCTTCTTAAAGTTCCCTTTCTTTCCCTTGCCCTTTTACTTGAAACTAGTGGTCTTGTCAACCATCAACACTTGATGCTTTTATTGATTTCTACCTTCGCTGATTTCAACATCGCGAAGAGCTCGGGAATCGTTTTCATCATCCCTTACATATTATAGTTCATCATGAAGTTCCAGTAACTTGGCGATAGTGACTGGAGAACTTTGTCAATCACTATCTTATCTGGAAGATTAACTCCCACTTGATTCAAGCGATTGTAGTACTCAGACATTCTGAGCACATTGATACGTCTCCGTCGTATCTACTTTTCCAAACAATTTTGCCCTTGTTTTGGACTCTAACTTGCATGATTTGAATGGAACTAACCCAGACTGACGTTGTTTTCAGCAGAATTGCCATGGTGTTATTTTTGTGCAGAAATAAAAGTTCTCGGAATAACCTGAAAATCAACGGATAATTATTTTGGAATATATAAAAAATACTGGAAGTAAGATCCATGTCAGGGGGCCACCAGCTGTCCACGAGGGTGGGGGCACGCCCAGGGCGCGCCCCCTACCTTGTGGGCCCCCTGATGCTCCACCGACCTCAACCCTGACTCCATATATTCACTTTCGGGGAGAAAAAACCCAGGGAGAAGGATTCATCGCATTTTACGATACGGAGCCGCCGCCAAGCCCTAAACTCTCCTGGGATACGTGCCACCCGTAGGTTACGATACAGAACTAGCTCCAATTCATCAACTTGTTTATAGTTCTAGGCATGTAACAGTCATAACCTATGGGTGGGAGATGTCATGCTTATAGTTCTAGGCATGTAACAGTCATAACCTACGGGTGGCACGTATCCCGGGAGAGTTTAGGGCTTGGCGGCGGCTCCATATCATAAAACGTGATGAATCCTTCTCCCTAGTTTTTTTCTCCCCGAAAGTGAATATATGGAGTCAGGGTTGAGGTTGGTGGAGTGTCAGGGGGCCCACGAGGTAGGGGGCGCGCCCAGGGGGTAGGGCGCCCCCCCACCCTCGTGGACAGGTGGTGGCCCCCCTGACGTGGATCTTACTTCTAGTATTTTTTATATATTCCAAAATAATTATCCGTTGATTTTCAGGTTATTTCAAGAACTTTTATTTCTGCACAAAAATAACACCATGGCAATTCTGCTGAAAACAGCGTCAGTCCGGGTTAGTTCCTTTCAAATCATGCAAGTTAGAGTCCAAAACAAGGGCAAAAGTGTTTGGAAAAGTAGATACGATGGAGACGTATCAATGTGCTCAGAATGTCTGAGTACTACAATCGCTTGAATCAAGTGGGAGTTAATCTTCTAGATAAGATACATGCCACCCGTAGGTTATGACTCTTGCGGTGAAGCCTGTATTTACAAGAAAGCGAGTGGGAGCACTACAACATTTCTGATAAGTATATGTGAATGACATATTGTTGATCGTAAATAATGTAGAATTTTCTGGAAAGCATAAAGGAATGTTTGAAAGGAGTTTTTCAAAGAAAGACCTCGGTGTAGCTACTTACATATTGAGCATCAAGATCTATAGAGATAGATCAAGACGCTTGATATATTTTCAATGAGTACATACCTTGACAAGATTTTGAAGTAGTTCAAAATAGAAGAGCCAAAGAAAGAGTTCTTGCATGTGTTGCAAGGTGTGAAGTTTAGTAAAGACTCAAAACCCGACCATGGCAGAAAGTAGAAAGAGAATGAAAAGTCATTCCCTATGCCTCAGTCATAGGTTCTATAAAATATGTTATGATGTGTACTGATACGTCCATTTTGCATCATGCTTTTATATCAATATTTATTGCATTATGGGCTGTTATTACACATTATGTCACAATACTTATGCCTATTCTCTCTTATTTTACAAGGTTTACATAAAGAGGGAGAATGCCGGCAGCTAGGATTCTGGGCTGGAAAAGGAGCAAATATTAGAGACCCATTCTGCACAGCTCCAAAAGCCCTGAAACTTCACAGAAGATGTTTTCCAAAGATATAAAAAATACTGAGAGCAAGAACTTCACCAGGGGGGCCACACCCTGCCCACGAGGGTGGGGGCGCACCCTACCCCCTAGGCGCGCCCCTACCTCGTGGGCCCCCTGGTGGCCCTCGGTGGTCATCTTCTGCTATATGGAGTCTTTCGATGGGAAAAAATCATAAGCCATCTTCTCGGACGAAACTGCGCCGCCACGGGGCGGAACCTTAGCGGAACCAATCTAGGGCTCTGGCGGAGCTGTTCTGCTGGTGAAACTTCCCTCCCGGAGGGGGAAATCATCACCATCGTCATCACCAACGCTCCTCTCATCGGGAGAGGGCAATCTCCATCAACATCTTCATCAGCACCATCTCATCTCAAAACCCTAGTTCATCTCATGTATCCAATTCTTGTCTCCAAGTCCGGGATTGGTGCTAGTAGGTTGCTAGTAGTGTTAATTACTCCTTGTAGTTGATGCTAGTTGGTTTAGTTGGTGGAAGATCATATGTTCAGATCCTATATGCATATTAATACCCCTCTGATTATGAACATGTTTATGCTTTTTTTTTGATTGTGAACTGTGGGGCAAAACCCCCACAGCAGATCAAAACTTTATTGAGAAAATAACGGTTACAACAAGTTGATTACAAGGAGTAACCAGGTTACAAGGAACAAAAAAGAAAAGAGAAAGCCCTACCAAACTAGCTTAGGGTGGGAGGTAAGAGATCCATTTGAGCAGGTCATCCTTGTAAGCAGGCCTGATCCTGTGCTGCATGAGGCTAATATCCTACCGAAAAGCAAACCTCCATTTATTGAAACTGGCCCTGTCATTTCTGAACACTTTGGCATTTCTGATGAGCCAAATATGCCAGCAAGCAATGAATACCACTTCAGAAAAGAAAGGCCTAGCAAAACCTCTCCTTGCCTGAGTAACCAGCTCAATCATGGATGTGCCAGCAGACCAATCAATCTGCAGATAATTCCAGACCCTTACACTGAAATTGCAATTGAAGAATAAGTGATCTCTTGTTTCCCTAGCCTGCAAAGGGCATAGCCTACAGTGGACACCATCCTCCATGTGCCAGTGCCTCCTTTCAACTATATCCTTGGTGTTTAACCTGTCCATAATAAGCAACCAAGCAAAGACCTTGATCTTGAGAGTACAGGAGGATTTCCATATCCAACAGAGCAAAGGATTGAAGGACTCAAACTGGAAGGAGTGTGAGTAAAACATCTTGGGTTTGTAAAACTTGGAGGAGCCCTGCCAGAACCAACAATCCTTCAAGCTGGGGTCCCTTCTGTGTGAGTTCATTAAAACCTTTATCAGATTTAACTCATCAAAGGCTTGAGCCGATAAGGGAAGGTGAAAAAACTGGTGCAGATCCTGGGTGTTGAAAATTTCTTTAATTGAGACCCAGGGGTCCTTGGCAAAAGAGAAAAGCCTTGGGAATCGTGCCTGCAAACTAGATGTCTCAGAGCCAAGGTTCTAATTATCAGACCAAAAGAGAGCAGTGTCCCCTTCATTGATCTGTACCCAGGAGCAGTCCCTAAAATGCTGCATGACTTTGCAAATATCTCTCCACCAGAAGGAGCCACAGTCATTTGTTCCCTGGGGCATTCTCTCAAAATAATATGAGTCCCAAACTAGAGATACCCAAGGAATTTATCGTTTGTTCAGGAAATTGCTGGAATGCTTGAGAAGGAGAGCCACATTCTGAACCCCCAGATTAAGAATACCAAGACCTCCTTTGCTTTTTGGCCTACATATGAGTTCCCAAGCCGCCAGAGATGGAGCTGGCTCATCTCTATGCTTTCTCCACAAGCACTGCCTTTGAATTCTTTCCAACTGCTTCAGAATACCAGCTGGGAGGGCAAGACTACCCATAAAGAAAATTGGTAAAAAGGATAGAGCCGAGTTTAGGAACTGTAGCCTTTCTCCTTGGTTAAGGAAAGAAGAACTGGCAGTCATTCTTCTCTCCATACAGTCAACCAGTGGCATGAAGTCTACCATTTTGGGTCTGGTGGTCCCCACAGGTAATCCCAGATAAGTAAATGGCATTGTACCAATTTTGCAGTCGAAAGCAGTTGCTAAATCCTTCATTACAGCAGAGTCAACATTGATTGGAATAATGAAAGACTTTTGATAGTTGACATCCAGACCAGTGGACTGAGAGAACACCTGTAGCATATCCTTCAGAGCCAGGAGTTGGACCCTGTCTGCAGGGAGGATGATCAAAGTATCATCAGCATACTGGATCACAGGGTAGGCTGTATCATGGCAGGGAATAGGTAAATGCAGAATTCCCCTCCTGCACATATCATTAATCACTGTTTGTAGCAGGTCAGCAGCTATGAAAAATAGCAGGGGAGATACAGGGTCACCCTGTCTAACTCCTTTCTTACAAACAAACTTCTTCCCAGGGACTCCGTTGAGCAGCACAGAAGAAGTACCAGTGGTAAGGAGCTGTTTCATCCAAAGAATCCACTTATCATTAAAGCCCTTATGCCTGAGAATTTGAAAGATAGCTTCATGCTCAATGGAGTCAAATGCCTTTTCAAAATCCAATTTAAGGATTACTATTGGCCTCTTGGACTGGTGGCATTGATGCAAGTACTCAAAAGTCCAACCCAGGCAGTCCTGTATTGTTCTGTTTTTGATGAAACCATATTGGTTCTTATGGATGCACTGCATGATCATTGCTTGAAGTCTATTTGCAGCCATTTTGGACAAAAATTTAAGCCTTAAGCCCCATACTAGTGAGAGAGATAGGTCTGAAGTCTCCCACTTCCTCAGGAGAAAGTTTTTTGGGCACAAGAGTAATAAAAGAACTATTGATGTTATCTAAGACAGCCTTTCCCTCATGAAAGGCCTGGGCTAGCTCATAAAAATCCCCAGAAATAAGATGCCAGCATTTCTTAAAAAACAAGCCATTAAATCCATCCGGACCAGGTGCCTTATCCACAGGCATATGCTTGACCACATTGTCCATTTCCTCCTTTTCAAAAGGCTTAGTGAGCACCTCAAGGCCAGACACTGGTGAGATAAGCGAAGATAAGTCAAAACCCATCACAGTCCCTCTAGAGGTGCCCATTCTATTCTTAAAACAGTTCCAGATAAGTCCAGCCATTTGGGAGTGATCAGAGACTACAGTTCCATCAGGTAGTCTTAGACTAGCTATGGAGTTTCTCCTATGCCTCTCAGTGGCCATAGCATGGAAAAATTTAGTGTTTTCTCCCCCCACCTTAAAGTATCTAATAGAGCATCGCTTCTTCCAGTACAGAAACTGTAAGTGCAGAAGCTTTTCCAAATGTGTTTTGACAATTCTTCTGAAGTTGTTCTCTTGAATAACAAGAGGCCTCCACTCCTCCAATTCATCCAAAAGGAAAATGACATGATTGCATTTTCTAATCAATAGCCTCAATTTGGAAATATTCATTTGCCATCTCTTAAGACACATTCTCAAACACTTAAATTTGTCTGCAATTTTAGCAGTTATGTGTGTCTTCCGAGAGGGCTGCTTCCAAGAGGATTCAACACAATTCATGAAACCTTCCAGTTCAAGCCAATAGTTTTCAAACCTGAAGATGTTTGATTTTGGAATGGAAGTTTTGATGGATACTAGACAAGGCACATGATCTGATGCAGTCCTAGCCAGGGGCAGAACTTCAGTCATGGGGTAATCAGAAATCCAATCTACAGAGGTAAAAAACCAGTCTAGCTGCTCAAGAAGTGGGGTATCCTGCATATTGGACCATGTGTAGGATCTGCCTTTGATTGGAAGTTCAAGGAGGCCCAGGTGACCGATAATCTCATTGAAAATGAACATGTCATTTATGTCCCCACCCGGTAAGTTTCTGTTATCCACAGATCGGAGGAAATTAAAATCACCAAGTAGCAACCAGTGCTCATTAACAGGTATAGTCAGGTTGTATAACCAATTAAAAAAGTTGTCCCTGGCTTCACCCTGACAAGGACCATAAACAGCCACAAGAGTCCAAGTTTCATTATTTTGCCTGGAAGTAAACTGAACCACCACAGCAAACTGCCGCACTTCAATTATAGTGCCACTAAAAACTGCAGAATTCCAGACAACAATAATTCCACCAGAAGCTCCAATTGAAGGAGAACAGACAAAAGAGTCAAATCTTTTAGGGCAGAAAGATTTGATTGTCCGCGAGTCAAAAGAAGTACATTTTGTTTCTTGCAGACAAGCTATTGAACATTGGCTCTCCTCAATTTTCTGCCTAACAGCTCTCTGTCTAGCTTCAGAATTCAGGCCTCTTACATTCTAACAAAGAACATTCCAGTTTCTACAGCTATTACTCATTATAGCAAAAGTTAAAGGCCAGAAACCACATGGCACACAATACCACATTTTTAAAAGAAGACAGTTTAGTCTGTCCCAACATCACCAAGCACCAAAGTTCCAGAAGCAGGAAATTGCCTAAAAATAGAGAAAAAGCAAAATTAAGGGCTTGCAAAACCCAATATGCCAGGGACACACTAATCATCATGTTTAGGCGAAGCTACAGCAGGTGGGTCCACCATAAGTGCATCCACAGTTAGCAGAGCAGCATCAATCTGAAGCTCACGTCCAACTTCTTGGAGTCTACTGATAGGGGTTGCAGGAGGAATTCCATCAGAAGCAGGCTCTTCATACATCTGGGCCGTGAAAGGCTTGGCCTTGGGCTTCTTCCTCTTGGGCTGAAGTGCGAGCTCTTGGAATGTGGGCTTGAAACCATCCCGTTGGGCCGAGCTTCTGGTGCAGCGTTGAACTGTGGTGTCAACAATTGGAGTTGGCGCCAGAGTCTTCCGTGGCTTGCGAGTTTTGACTGCAGCAGAAGAGGGCACCTGCACAGGTTGCACAACAATAGGATCAGAAAAAAGTGCCCTGGCAACTGGCCGAGCTGGCTCCTCTTCCCTCCATGTAAGGCGTGGCAGGTCCGAATCGTTGGAAGCCAAATCCCAGCTCCTCTTAGACAGAACAACAGGTGACAAAGGTTGCAGCATCACTGGCCTGGGTACAGAGAATGCTACAGGAGCTTGCAAAAGGTTCTCAAAAGACCTCCAAATCATCTCCGGGGGCAAAGGAGGCCCAAAAGGAATCACAGGTAGAGCAATCTCCTTCGTGACAGTAGGAGGATGATACACCACAATTGCCCAATTGTTCACTGTATCTTCATTGACCACAGGCAGCATAATTGTTTCAGATAGATTATCCTCCACCACAATGACGGGTGGATCCTGGTCAGTAGCGGAGCTTGGTTGGGCGGAGAGATCCACCACCATTGACTCTTGATCTTGAACAGGTTCAGGCTCAACATTGTCTTGGCCATTCCCCCAATTATCCTCGGCCACTTCAATGATCACAGGCTCTGGCGGCGGAGGAGGGACTGCATTCCACCTCAAGGCGGGGTAGACAGGAAGATTAAACGGGGGCAAATCCGGGAAAGGAACACCCGGAACTGGATGCGGATTACCATTGAGGGGCATCCAATCTTCATCCTGGGGCATCTGCTCAGCAAAGTTCGCTCCCAAAATGTATAGAGGCGCAGTCCAAGAAACCCTCACCCCACCATAGGCCGCAAAATCCATGAAGACCACATCACGTGGTACAAGGAAATCCTCTGAGAAGGAAGCGAAGACCAAAGAGCGAACCAAATAGGGGTCCTCACTGATCCAATGGTGGAATTTGCCAAAAGTATTCACCGCTGCCCTAATGCATTCAGTGTTACGAAGGTCCAACGGAATACCAAGAAACATAATAAGTCCCTGACGAAAACCCTGAACTCCCCGAAAATTTTCACCCTCGTCATGCTTCATAAAATGCACAAAACGGTCATTACCTAGCGGCTGAGGCGGAAGTTGTAGCAGAGAAAATCTGACGGCAGCATCTCTAAGCTCAAAGAGCCCAACAGACCGGATCCAAGGCTGAGCTGACCGAACATGAACCCCATGCCCATGCAACCACTGCACTACTTCCTCTCTAGCAGCACCAATCTCATCTGGTTGAGGAATAGGCATTACCTCCGCAAGCATGAACTCCTCATGGCGGCGCACAATTGGGGTATGTGGCGTCATAAAGGTTCGCGGCAGACGATCTTCTCCCCCATCAACGATGTGGTGACCAGCAGGTACATACCGCAGGGGATCCAAATGGAAGTTGGCCATCAGAGTCGGGAGCTCCGCCTCCAATGACGGCGAGTGAAGGGGCGGGGGAGGGGTTGCAGGCGGCGAAGTCGGTGGTGTCTTGGGGCCAGGGCTGATGGAACTGGACGACGGTGTAAATGCGGAAGTGCAAGGGAGGTCCAAGTTTGGTAAAGGATTTGTCAGAGAGATATTCCCGCAGCGCGCCTCGGAAGATGGAGCGTTAACAGGTTTGGCTTGCCACACGAGCCCCAAGATTCTAGCAAATTTGTTGCAATCTTTTTTGACGTGACCAGACCGAAGGCAAGAGATACACCAGAGCATAGATGTACACGCAGAAGCAAAATGACCCTTCTCCAGGCACTGCTGACACGTAGAAATTTCATCGACCATATCAGAAATTAAATTGTCGAAATCTTCCCTTGCTTGTTGAGACGAGGGGATATCCAGCTGCTCCCCAAAGGAAACCGGCGAAGCCCAGCCCACCTCAGAGGAGGATGATGACTCATCAAGGCCCTCCGAGTCCACAAAAGCGGGCCCAACATGGCCCGGCACGTCCTCATTCGAAGGAACAGAATTCCCGCCCGAGATTGGTGGCGTGCGATCAGCATGGGGCCGAAGATCATGCACCGTACCAAACGAGATAGATGGTCTCGCCGACGTCCACCGGAGAGTCGCCGGCAAGGTTGGACGAATAATAACCCGCTCATGAGAAGAAATTGAGTAGCCCGCCTGTTCAACATCGCGAATGCAACTTTCCGTAGCTGGATAACGATAATCCTGGCAAGCACCATAGCTTTGAAAAACTGCAAATGATAGCTTTTTGCCAATTGAATGAGCAGATTTGAAAGAAGACTTAGAAGGCTTAGAACGCAGGGCTAAAACCCCAAGAGCAGCACGTCTCTTTGAGGGACTCACTAGGATCCACTCAGCATCACACTCCAAATTCCAGATCTTGAACTCACGACTCCAATTAGGACCACCGTTACTCCACAAATGAAAGTAACATTTGAATTGTTCGCAAGAAAAAGACCGAAGGCGAAGAATAATCATGGCAACAACCTTGCAAGAGACTTGAAATCCAAATACCTTGTCCTTTATCAAAAACACCATGAAATCAATGCCCGATCCACCAATAGCTGCTTCCAGAGCCGCTGCCACAGAATCTTCGTTCAAACGAAAGTTGTGGCGCCCAAACGAAACCACCATGGTGAAGATGTGGGAGTCCTCCATGGGGTGTACCGAAAAGCCCGTAGATCTGAAAACCTTCTCCGCAAAAGCCAAACCCTTGGAGAAATCCAGGCCAAGGGTGGAACCCTCCATGGAACCCATTGAAGATGGGTATGAATGTGTAGATCTCGGAGCGCCGAAGAGATCCACTGGAGAAGAACTAGACTTTAGTGGCTAGTGGAGGAGATCGCCGGGGTGGGGGTGGGAGCGTCGCCATCCCGGAAGGCGAAGAATAATCGTGGCAACAACATATGTTTATGCTTTGTGAGTAGTTACTTTTGTTCCTAAGGACATGGGAGAAGTCTTGCTATTAGTAGTCATGTGAATTTGGTATTTGTTCGATATTTTGATGAGATGTATGTTGTCTCTCCTCTAGTGGTGTTATGTGAATGTCGACTACATGACACTTCACCATTATTTGGGCCTAGAGGAAGGCATTGGGAAGTAATAAGTAGATGATGGGTTGCTAGAGTGACACAAGCTTAAACCCTAGTTTATGCGTTGCTTCGTATGGGGCTGATTTGGATCCATATGTTTCATACTATGGTTAGGTTTACCTTAATACTTTTGTTGTAGTTGCGGATGCTTGCAATAGAGGTTAATCATAAGTGGGATGCTTGTCCAAGTAAGGGCAGTACCCAAGCACCGGTCCACCCACATACCAAATTATCAAAGTACCGAACGCGAATCATATGAACGTGATGAAAACTAGCTTGACGATATTCCCATGTGTCCTCGGGAGCGCTTTACATCATATAAGAGTTTGTCCAGGCTTGTCCTTTGCTACAAAAAGGATTGGGCCACCTTGCCGCACCTTATTTACTTTCGTTACTTGTTGCTCGTTACAAATTATCTTATCACAAAACTATCTGTTACCACTTATTTCAGTACTTGCAGAGAATACCTTGCTGGAAACCGCTTATCATTTCCTTCTGCTCCTCGTTGGGTTCGACACTCTTACTTATCGAAAGGACTATGATAGATCCCCTATACTTGTGGGTCATCATATACTAGACCTATTGTGTACCTCACCATAAGTTTGGCAAGTGGGTACAATAGTGATTCAGGAGTGGATCACTAGATAGCGGTCAAAAATATCCTTTGTGGAATAAGGAAATGTTTCTCGGTTATGGAGGTGACAAAGAGTTCGTCGTAAAGAGTTACGTCGATGCAAGCTTTTGACACCGATCTAGATGACACTAAGTCTCGATCTAGATACATACTGAAAGTGGGAGTAATTAGCTAGAGTATCTCCATGCAGAGTATTGTAGACATAGAAAATTTGCAAAATACATACGGCTCTGAATGTGGCAGACCCGTTGACTAAATTTCTCTCACAAGCAAAACATGATCACTCTTTGGGTGTTAATCACATAGCGATGTGAACTAGATTATCGACTCTAGTAAACCCTTTGGGTGTTAGTGAAATGGTGATGCGAACTAATCACATAAAGATGTGAACTATTGGTGTTAAATCACATGACGATGTGAACTAGATTATTGACTCTAGTGCAAGTGGAAGACTGAAGGAAATATGCCCTAGAGGCAATAATAAAGTTGTTATTTATATTTCCTTGTATCATGATAAATGTTTATTATTCATGCTAGAATTGTATTAACCGGAAACTTAGTACATGTGTGAATACATAGACAAACATAGTGTCACTAGTATGCCTCTACTTGACTAGATCGTTAATCAAAGATGGTTAAGTTTCCTAGCCATGGACAAAGAGTTGTCATTTGATAAGCGGGATCACATCATTAGAGAATGATGTGATTGACTTGACCCATCCGTTAGCTTAGCACGATGATCCTTACAGTTTCATTGCTACTGCTTTCTTCATGACTTATACATGTTCCTCAGACTATGAGATTATGCAACTCCCGAATACCGGAGGAACACCTTGTGTGCTATCAAACGTCACAACATAATTGGGTGGTTATAAAGATGCTCTACAGGTGTCTCCGATGGTGTTTGTTGAGTTGGCATAGATCAAGATTAGGATTTGTCACTCTGTGTATCGGAGAGGTATCTCTAGGCCCTCTCGGTAATGCACATCACTATAAGCCTTGCAAGCATTGTGACTAATGAGTTAGTTGCGGGATGATGCATTACAGAACGAGTAAAGAGACTTGCTGGTAACGAGATTGAACTAGGTATGAGGATACCGACGATCAAATCTCGGGCAAGTAACATACCAATGCAAGTTCTTTTCCATAAGCACGTATGACTATATTCGGAATACATGCCTACATTATATTGATGAACTGGAGCTAGTTCTGTGTCACCCTATGTTATAACTGTTGCATGAGAAATCGCATCCGACATAATTATCCATCACTCATCCATTGCCTATGAGCTTTTCACATATTGTTCTTTGCTTAATTACTTTTCCGTTGCTACTGTTACAATCACTACAAAACCAATACTATTACTTTTGCCACTTTTATCGTTACTTCCATATTACTTTGCTACTAAATACTTTGCTGCAGATATTAAGTCTTTCAGGTGTGGTTGAATTGACAACTCAATTGTTAATACTTGAGGATATTCTTTGGCCCCCCTTGTGTCGAATCAATAAATTTGGGTTGAATACTCTACCCTCGAAAACTGTTGCGATCCCCTATACTTGTGGGTTATCAAGTATCTAGGTGACATTAGGGTTTTGGTTGATTTGTGTCTTAAGGTGTTATTCTAGTATGAACTCTAGGATAGATTGAACGGAAATAATAGCTTCGTGTTATTTTTCTACGGACTCTTGAATAGATCGATCAGAAAGAATAACTTTGAGGTGGTTTCGTACCCTACAATAATCTCTTCGTTTGTTCTCCGCTATTAGTGACTTTGGAGTGACTCTTTGTGGCATGTTGAGGGATTGTTATATGATCCAATTATGTTATTATTGTTGAGAGAGCTTGCACTAGTGAAAGTATGAACCCTAGGCCTTGTTTCGAAGCATTGCAATACCGTTTTCGCTCACTTTTATCATTAGTTACCTTGCTGTTTTTATATTTTCAGAATACAAAAACCTTTATCTACCATCCATATTGCACTTGTATCACCATCTCTTTGCCGAACTAGTGCACCTACACAATTTACCATTGTACTGGGTGTGTTGGGGACACAAGAGACTCTTTGCTATTTGGTTGCAGGGTTGTTTGAGAGAGACCATCTTCATCCTATGCCTCCCACGGATTGATAAACCTTATGTCATCCGCTTGAGGGAAATTTGCTACCATCCTACAAACCTCTGCACTTGGAGGCCCAACAACGTCTACAAGAAGAAGGTTGTGTAGTAGACATCAAGCTCTTTTCTGGCGCCGTTGCCGGGGAGGTTAGCGCTTGAAGGTATATATTTAGATCTTGCAATCGAACCTTTTTATTTCTTGTTTTATCACTACTTTACTCTATAAAAGAAAACTACAAAAAATGGAATTAAGGATGCCTCATATGCTTCGTCTTTTTAATGTCTTTCGTGAGAATAAGGATTCCGATAATTGTTCCAAAATGCTAGAAGAAGAATGCATTAAAATGTTTGGCACTAAATCTTTGAATGATGAGCATGATTGCAATGTTTTTAGTACAAACTCTTTGAATATCCATAGTACTAATGATGATTGCACTAATCATGATGAAAATGTCTCTTATAAGCATGTCAATTTTTGTGCAGTGCATAGAGTTTGCAAGTACACAGCAAATAGGGAAGATAGATTTTGCAAGAGGCATAAGGATTTAGAAACTAAATTGTTGCAAGAAAGGCTAGATGTTTGTGCTGAAAATTTAAATTTTCTTAGCCATCCTTGTGAACTTTGCAATGAACATGGTCATTTAAATATCCAATGAAAATTGTTTCATGATCGAATCGTGTCCAAAAATTGTGATGACTTGATTTCCCTTGTGAATCATAATGAACTTAGTTTGCTTATGGGTTATGAAGAAATGAAACGTATAACTAAGAATATTCCAGAATTTGCCCTTGAGATAGTTCTTGATTTTGATCTAGAGGAAATTTATATGTATTGTGCGGTTAATTGCATTGAAAATCCTTATATTGCCAATTACATAAAGACAAGAAAACAAATAGAAGATGAAGAGAATACTATTGAAAGGGAAGAGACTTCCCAATATCCTCCTATTATTTCTTATGATGAATCAGGTAATGAGGAGGAGCCTTCTATTCAACCAATCTCATTAATAAGGAGCTCCAAAAATAGGATTAAACCCCCACATAATGTGAAGAATAAAAAGAAAAGACGAAGAAGCAAAGGTAAAAGGGTATCCCTCCCAAATGATGTTGCTCCTATTACTCATTGTGATGATGATAATTGCTATACTATTGGTGCTATCCATACTATTAATGATGAGAGTGATTATGCTTATGATATGAATATGCCCAAGCTTGGGGATGCTATGTCTGATGAGAATGACATGTTTGAGAATTTATTTGCTACAATTAATGTTTGTCCCAAGCTTGGGGATGCTATGTTTCATGAAAATGATATATTTAACCTCCCAAGTTTTGATATGCAAATTTATTATGATGATAGCATGCCTCCTATTTATGATGGTTATATTGATGAAAGTGGGCTTGGAAGAGTGTCGACTTTAGGAAGTAATGATCCCACTTTTTTGGAGGGTATTGAATCTTATTTTGAGAATTATGAAAGTGGATTTGTAGAGGTCATGACTTTATTTAGTAATGATTCCACTATCTTGGAAGAAGTTTCAATTGATTGTGGTGAGAACAAAGTTGCTACTTATGATGACACTTATGCTATAAAAAGTAGTGATGATTATATTTATAAAACTTATCACGATTATGATTACCCTTTTTCTGAACATTACTCTTTTAATGTGGAAACAATTTATAGTATTCGAGTTTCTTATGATACTCCCACTATTCCGAATAAGAAGAATTTTGCTTATGTGGAGAGTAATAAAAGTTCTATGCTTGTAGATCATGAAAATAATGCTTTATGTGATGGTTATATTGTTGAATTCATTCATGATGCTACTGAAAATTATTATGATGAAGGAATATATGCTTGTAGGAATTGCAATAATACCAAGTTTCCTCTCTATGTGCTTAAAGTTTTGAAGTTATGCTTGTTTTGCCTTCCTATGCTAGTTGATTATGGTTCCCATAAGTTGTTTGCTCACAAAATCCCTATGCATAGGAAGTGGGTTAGACTTAAATGTGCTAGTCATATTCTTCATGATGCTCTCTTTATGTTTCAATTCTTATCTTTTATGTGAGCATCATTGAAATCATCATGCCAAACTAGGGGCGTTAAACGATAGCGCTTGTTGGGAGGCAACCCAACTTCATTTTTGTTCTTTGCTTTTTGCTCCTGTTTAGTAATAAATAATTCATCTATCATATGTTTAGATATGGTTTTATGTTTTAATTAGTGTTTGTGCCACTGTTCAAGATATCTTCCGATGTTCCAATAAATCGGCTGATTTATCGCTTACCGTTGTTTGGCCGATAAGTTAAATCGGCCGATAAATCAACTGATATGGCGATAAATCGGCCGATATGCGGATAAATTGGTGAAGTCTTTGCGATCTTGCTGTAAAAAACAGAAACTTTTGCGCTCACGAGATTAGCTGCCATTTTTTAATGGAGAGTGAGTTTAGGTTGATTCATTTTGCATATGATTAATAGACAAATTCCTCAGGTCCACCAATTTATTTCAGAATTTTTGGAGTGACAGAAGTATTCGAATGATACAGATTACTACAGACTGTTCTGTTTTTGACAGATTCTGTTTTCATTGTGTTGTTTGCTTATTTTGATGAATCTATGAGTAGTATCGGAGGGTGTGAATCATAGAGAAGTTGGAATACAGTAGATATTACACCAATATGAATTTAGAATGAGTTCACAACAGTACCAAAACTGGTGATTTATTTTCATATACTAACAGAGCTTACGAGTTTTCTATTAAGTTTTGTGTTGTGAAGTTTTCAAGTTTTGGGTAAAGATTAGATGGACTATGGAATAAGGAGTGGCAAGAGCCTAAGCTTGGGGATTCCCATGGCACCTCAAGGTAATATTCAAGGACAACCAAGATCCTAAGCTTGGGGATGCCCCGGATGGCATCCCCTCTTTCATCTTCGTTCATTGGTAACTTTACTTGGAGCTATATTTTTATTCACCACATGATATGTGTTTTGCTTGGAGCGTCATTTCATTTTATTTTGTTTTTCTTGATGTTTGAATAAAATACCAAGATCTGAAATTCTTAAATGTTAGAGAGTCTTCACATAGTTACATAATTATTCAACTACTCATTGATCTTCACTTATATCTTTTGAAGTAGTTTGTCATTTGCTCTAGTGCTTCACTTATATCATTTTGAGAGTCTCTAAACAGCATGGTAGTTTGATTTGGTTATGAATTTAGTCCTAATATGGTAGGCATCCAAGAGGGATATAATAAAAACTTTCATATAGAGTGCATTGAATACTATGAGAAGTTTGATACTTGATGATTGTTTTGAGATATGAAGATGGTGATATTAGAGTCATGCTAGTTGAGTAGTTGTGAATTTGAGAAATACTTGTGTTAGAGTTTGCAAGTCCCGTAGCATGCACGTATGGTCAATGTTGTGTGACAAATTTGAAGAATGAGGTGTTTCTTTTATTGTCCTCCTTATGAGTGGCGGTCGGGGACGAGCGATGGTCTTTTCCTACCAATCTATCCCCCTAGGAGCATGCACGTAGTGCTTTGGGTTTGATGATTTGTAGATTTTTGCAATAAGTATGTGAGTTATTTATGACTAATGCCGAGTCCATGGATTTTACACACTCTCACCCTTCCATCATTGCTAGCCTCTTCGGTACCATGCATTGCCCTTTCTCACCTTGAGAGTCGGTGCAAACTTCGCCGGTGCATCCAAACCCCGTGATATGATGCGCTCTATCACACATAAGCCTCCTTATATCTTCCTCAAAACAGCCACCATACCTACCTATTATGGCATTTCCATAGCCATTCCGAGATATATTGCCATGCAATTTTCCACCGTTCCGTTTATTATGACATGCTTCATCATTGTCATATTGCCTTGCATTATCATGTAGTTGACATCGTATTTGTGGCAAGGCCACCATGCATAATTTTTCATACATGTCACTCTTGTTCATTGCCCATCCCGGTACACCGTCGGTGGCACTCATATAGTCATACTTTGTTCTAGTATCGAGTTGTAATCTTTGAGTTGTAAATAAATAGAAGTGTGATGATCATCATTAATAGAGCATTGTCCCAAAAAAGGGGGGAAGGCCAAATGAAAAAAAAAGAAAGGCCAAAAAAGAGAAAATAAAAGGGACAATGCTACTATCCTTTTTCCACACTTGTGCTTCAAAGTAGCACCATGATCTTCATGATAGAGAGTTTATTGTATTGTCACTTTCATATACTAGTGGGAATTTTTCATTATAGAACTTGGCTTTTATATTCCAACAATGGGCTTCCTCAAATGCCCTAGGTCTTCGTGGGCAAGCAAGTTGGATGCACACCCACTTAGTTTCTTTTGTTGAGATTTCATACATTTATAGCTCTAGTGCATCCGTTGCATGGCAATCCCTACTCCTTGCATTGACATCAATTGATGGGCATCTCCATAGTCCGTTGATTAGCCGCGTCAATGTGAGACTTCCTCCTTTTTTGTCTTCTCCACACAACCTCCATCATCATATTCTATTCCACCCATAGTGGTATGTCCATGGCTCACGCTCATGTATTGCATGGAAGTTGAAAAAGTTTGAGAATACTAAAGTATGAAACAATTGCTTGGTGTTGGGGAAGGCAGTAATTTCAAAAATTTCCTACGCACACACAAGATCATGGTGATGCATAGCAACGAGAGGGGAGAGTGTTGTCTACGTACCCTTGTAGACCGTAAGCGGAAGCGTTATGAAAACGTGGTTGATGTAGTTGTACGTCTTCACAATCGATCGGTCCTAGTACCGAAAGTACGACACCTCCGCGATCTGCACACGTTCAGCTCGGTGACGTCCCATGAACTCACGATCCAACAGAGTGTCAAGGGAGAGCTTCGTCAGCACGACGGCGTGATGACGGTGATGATGATGCTACCGGAACAGGGCTTCGCCTAAGCACCACTATGATATGACCGAGGTGGATTATGGTGGAGGGGGGCACCGCACACGGCTGGAAACAATCAACATGTGTGTCTATGGGGTGCCCCCTGGCCACGTATATAAATGATGGAGGGAGGAGGAGGCCGGCCCTCATAGGGCGCGCCCAAAGTGTGGAGTCCTACTAGGACTCCCTAGTCCTAGTAGGATTCCACCTCCCACATGGAATAGGAAAAAGGGAAGGGAGAAGGAGAAGGAAGGAAGAGGGCGGCCCCTTTCCCTAGTCCAATTCGGACCAGTCCATGGGGAAGGGGCACGACCACCCTTGAGGCCTTTCTCTCCTTTCCCGTATGGCCCATTAAGGCCCAATACGAATTCCCATAACTCTCTGGTACTCCAAAAAATACCCGAAACAATCAGAACCTTTCCAATGTCTGAATATACCCTTCCAATATATCGATCTTTACGTCTCGACCATTTTGAGACTCCTTGTCATGTCTCCGATCTCATCCGGGACTCTGAACAAACTTCGGTCATCAAATCACATAACTCGTAATACAAATCGTCATAGAACATTAAGCGTGTGGACCCTACGAGTTCAAGAACTACGTAGACATGACCGAGACTCATCTCCAGTCAATAATCAATAGCGGAACCTGGATGCTCATATTGGTTCCTACATATTCTATGAAGATCTTTATCGGTCAAACTGCATAACCACATACTATTCCCTTTGTCACCGGTATGTTACTTGCCCGAGATTCGATCGTCGGTATCTCAATACCTAGTTTAATCTCGTTACCGGCAAATCTCTTTACTCGTTCCGTAATGCATCATCCCGTAACTAACTCATAGTCACATTGCTTGCAAGGCTTATGGTGATGTGCATTACCGAGAGGGCCCAGAGATACCTCTCTGATACTTGGAGTGACAAATCCTAATCTTAATCTATGCCAACTCAACAAACACCATCGGAGACACCTGTAGAGCATCTTTATAATCACCCAGTTACGTTGTGACGTTTGATAGCACACAATGTGTTCCTCTGGTATTCGGGAGTTGCATAATCTCATAGTCCGAGGAACATGTATAAGTCATGAAGAAAGCATTAGCAATGAAACTGTAACGATCCTCGTGCTAAGCTAACGGATGGGTCAAGTCAATCACATCATTCTCTAATGATGTGATCCCACTTATAAAATGACAACTCTTTGTCCATGGCTATGAAACTTAACCATCTTTGATTAATGAGCTAGTCAAGTAGAGGCATACTAGTAACACTCTGTTTGTTTATGTATTCATGCATGTACTAAGTTTCCGGTTAATACAATTCTAGCATGAATAATAAACATTTATCATGATATAAGGAAATATAAATAACAACTTTATTATTGCCTCTAGGGCATATTTCCTTCAGTCTCCCACTTGCACTAGTGTCAATATTCTAGTTCACATCGTCATGTGATTTAACACGAATAGTTCACATATTTATGTGATTAGTTCACATCTACATGACTAACACCCAAAGGGTTTACTAGAGTCGATAATCTAGTTCACATCGCTATGTGATTAACACCCAAAGAGTGATAATGTTTTGCTTGTGAGAGAAATTTAGTCAATGGGTCTGCCACATTCAGAGCCGTTTGTATTTTGCAAATTTTCTATGTCTACAATGTTTTGCATAGAGCTACTCTAGCTAATTGCTCCCACTTTTAATATGTATCTAGATCGAGACTTAGAGTCATCCAGATCGGTGTTAACGCTTGCATCGACGTAACTCTTTACGACGAACTCTTTGTCACCTCCATAACCGAGAAACATTTCCTTATTCCACTAAGGATATTTTTGACCGCTGTCCAGTGATCCACTCTTGGATCACTATTGTACCCTCTTCCCAATCTTATGGTGAGGTACACAATAGGTCTGGTACATAGCATGGCATATTTTATAGAACCTATGACTGAGGCATAGGGAATGACTTTTCATTCTCTTTCTATTTTCTGCCGTGGTCGGGTTTTGAGTCTTTACTCAACTTCACACCTTGCAACACATACAAGAACTCCTTCTTTGACTGTTCTATTTTGAACTACTTCAAAATCTTGTCAAGGTATATACTCATTGAAAATATATCAAGCGTCTTGATCTATCTCTATAGATCTTGATGCTCAATATATAAGTAGCTTCACCGAGGTCTTTCTTTGAAAAACTCCTTTCAAACACTCCTTTATGCTTTCCAGAAAATTCTACATTATTTTTGATCAACAATATGGCATTCACATATACTTATCAGCAATGTTGTAGTGCTCCCACTCACTTTCTTGTAAATACATGATTCACCGCAAGTCTATATAAAACCATATGCTTTGATCACTTTATCAAAGCATATATTCCAACACTGAGATGCTTGCACCAGTCCATGGATGGATCACTGGAGCTTGCTCACTTTGTTAGCACCTTTAGGATTGACAAAACCTTCTGGTTGCATCATATACAACTCTTCTTTAAGAAATCCATTAAGGAATGCAGTTTTGACATCCATTTGTCAGATTTCATAAAATGCGGCAACTGTTAACATGATTCACATAGACTTTTAAGCATCAATACGAGTGAGAAAATCTCATCGTAGTCAACACCTTGATCTTGTCGAAAACGTTTTGCAACAATTCAAGCTTTGTAGATAGCAACACTACTATCATCGTCCGTCTTCCTCTTGAAGATCCATTTATTCTCAATGACTCACCGATCATCGGGCAAGTCAATCAAAGTCCATACTTTGTTCTCATACATGGATCCCATCTCAAATTTCATGGCCTCAAGACATTTTGCGGAATCTGGGCTCATCATGCTTCCTCATAGTTCGTAGGTTCGTCATGGTCTAGTAACATGACTTCCAGAACAGGATTACTGTACCACTCTGGTGCGGACCGTACTCTGGTTGACCTACAAGGTTCGGTAGTAACTTGATGATCATCATCATTAGCTTCCTCAATAATTGGTGTAGGAATCACCGGAACTGATTTCTGTGATGAACTACTTTCCAATTCGGGAGAAGGTACAATTACCTCATCAAGTTCTACTTTCCTCCCACTCACTTCTTTCGAGAGAAACTCCTTCTCTAGAAAGGATCCATTCTTAGCAACAAAATATCTTCCCTTTGGATCTGTGATAGAAGGTGTACCCAACAGTTTCTTTTGGGTATCCTATGAAGAAGCACTACTCCGATTTGGGTTCGAGCTTATCAGTTTGAAACCTTTTTAGATAAGCATTGCAACCCCAAACTTTAAGAAACGACAACTTTGGTTTCTTGCCAAACCATAGTTCATGCGGTGTCATCTCAACGGATTTAGATGGCGCCCTATTTAACACGAATGCAGCTGTCTCTAATGCATAACCCCAAAACGATAGTGGTAAATCGGTAAGAGACATCATAGTTCGCACCATATCCAATAAAGTACGATTACAATGTTCGGACACACTATTATGCTGTGGTGTTCCAGGTGGTGTGAGTTGCGAAACTATTCCACATTGTTTCATATGAAGACCAAACTCGTAACTCAAATATTCGCCTCCGTGATCAGATCATAGAAACTTTATTTTCTTGTTACGATGATTTTCCACTTCACTCTGAAATTCTTTGAACTTTTCGAATGTTTCAGACTTATGTTTCATTAAGTGGATATACCCATATCTGCTCAAATCATTTGTGAAGGTCAGAAAATAACGATACCCGCCGCGAGCCTCAACACTTGTCGGATCGCAGACATCAGTATGTATTATTTCCAATAAGTCAGTTGCTCGCTCCATTGTTCCGGAGAACAGAGTCTTAGACATCTTGCCCATGAGGCATGGTTCGCAAGCATCAAGTGATTCATAATCAAGTCATTCCAAAAGTCCATCAACATGGAGTTTCTTTATGCGCTTTACACCAATATGACCTAAACGGCAGTGCCACAAATAGGTTGCACTATCATTATTAACTTAGCATCTTTTGGCTTCAATATTTTGAATATGTGTATCACTACGATCGAGATTCAATAAACCATTCACCTTGGGTGTATGACCACACAAGGTTTTATTCATGTAAACAGAATAAGAATTATTCTTTGACTTAAATGAATAACCGTATTGCAATAAACATGATCCAATCATATTATGCTCAACACAAACACCAAATAACATTTATTTTAGGTTCAACACTAATCCCGAAGGTAAAGGGAGTGTGCGATGGTGATCTTATCAACCTTGGAATCATTTCCAACACACATCGTCACCTCGTCCTCAACTAGTCTTTGTTTATTTTGCAACTCCCATTCCGAGTTACTACTCTTAGCAACTGAACTAGTATCAAATACTGAGGGGTTTGCTATAAACACTAGTAAAGTACACATCAATAACATGTATATCAAATATACCTTTGTTCACTTTGCCATCCTTCTTATCCGCCATGTATCTAGGGCAGTTCCACTTCCAGTGACCATTTCCTTTGCAGTAGAAGCACTCAGTTTCAGGCTTGGTCTAGCTTTGGGCTTCTTCATGGGAGTGGCAACTTGCTTTCCATTCTTCTTGAAGTTCCCTTTCTGTCCCTTGCCCTTTTACTTGAAACTAGTGGTCTTGTCAACCATCAACACTTGATGCTTTTTCTTGATTTCTACCTTCGCCGATTTTAGCACTGCGAAGTGTTTTGGGAATCGTTTCCTTTATCCCTTGCATATTATAGTTCATCACAAAGTTCTAGTAACTTGGTGATAGTGACTAGAGAACTCTGTCAATCACTATCTTATAGGGAAGATTAACTCCCACTTGATTCAAGTGATTGTTGTACCCAGACATTCTGAGCACATGCTCACCCGTTGAGCTATTCTCCTCCATCTTGTAGGCAAAGTACTCTCAGAGGACTCATACCTCTTGACACGGGCATGAGTATGAGATACCAATTTCAAGTCTTGGAACATCTTATATGCTCCGTGACGTTCAAAACATTTTTGAAGTCCTGGTTCTAAGCTGTAAAGCATGGTGCACTAAACTATCAAGTAGTCATCATACCGAGCTTGTCAGACATTCATAACGTCTGCATTTGCTCATGCAATAGGTCTATCACCTAGCGGTGCATCAATGACATAATTCTTCTGTGCAGCAATGAGGATAATCCTTAGATCATGGACCTAGTCCAAATCATTGCTACTATCATCTTTCAACATAGTTTTTCTCTAGGAACATATCAAAAATAAACGGGGAGCTACATCACGAGCTATTGATCTACAACATAGTTATGCAAATACTATCAGGACTAAGTTCATGATAAATTAAAGTTCAATTAATCATATTACTTAAGAACTCCCTCTTAGATAGACATCCCTCTAGTCATCTAAATGATCACGCGATCCAAACCAACTAAACCATGTCCGATCATCACGTGAGATGGAGTAGTTTTCAATGGTGAACATGTCGGGGATATACCCCGCGATATGATCCAGCCGGATATATGACCCGGCCGGACTTGGCGTTTCATTGGTAACCCGCCAGAAGATTGGCGACTCACGTGTCTGGTGGTTCACTGGTGTGACGACTCACGAGCCCGAAGACTCATTTGTGACCCGGCGAGTGTTTCAGATGGATGACAAGTCCCAAGGCCCAGAAGGCCAGCTCATGTTATGATGGGCCGGATTAAGAGGAAAGACATAAGGAATATTCTCCTACAAAGGAAGCAAGACTAGGACTCCACTTGTAATAGAGTAATCCTAATCCTACTAGGACTAGTTATGTAACCCGCCCCTTCAACATATAGAAGGAGGGGCAGGGCACCCCAAGACGGACAAGAAACAATCTCTAGGGCTAGACACAACTAAAGGGGAGCCGGCTTATGCGGCGACTCTCTCATGAGCATAATGAGATCTAGCCACAAACAACATGTAGGGCTATTACCGGATGATGTTTCCCGAGGCCCGAAGCTGTCTAAAGCCTTGTCTTACGTTGCATCTCTCGATTCTGATCAACCCCCTCTCAAGCTACCACATAGATGCGTTGGCCTCGCGACTAAATCCTGACACTAAGGACATCACCCGTGACAAATCCACGACAGTTGGCGCCCACCGTGGGGCTCGCGCACGGTGGTGATGAATTCTTGAAGGGATCTCTTTTAGGGATCAAGAAACTCACAATTGACAGACAGAGGTTCGAGTTCAAGAAAGTTAAGATGGCGTCAGGTGCACCGCTGTTGCTGCTACAGGTTGAAGACCGATCAATGCAAATATTATGTCGCAGGAACCGATAGGAAACTTTTTCCGGTATGTTGTGTGATTGGGGAGCGGTTAAATCGTAAGTCGCCGAGACCGCGTTTTCCTGTTGCCGCATGTTTCACCGGTGCGCCAAGTCCCGAGGCGTTCTGTTGCTATTACTAGTACTACTTCCGAATCGTACTACTCCTCCACGTCATCACACAAAAGGACAAGAGGATCTGTACTTCTCACGTGGTTTGAGTGCTAGTTCAGTTTTTGAATTGGTATTACTGATGGATATACGTACACACAAGAAAGCAGGCTGCATGAGGAGACACGAGCTGCAGGGTCTCGATACGTACACCAACGTACGCCAATGTGCAGGGTCCGGCTCAAAAGCCTCCGCAGCCGTGACCCTGCTTCACGATCGCCGCCAGCCGGCTCGCCTGTTCAACGACCTCCGTCTTGGTGTCCGCTATGAGTCGCTGTCGCCTGCTGCCTCGCCTCTAGGCTACCACGCCTTGAGTCGCCCCTACTTGGTTTTGCCTCTACCACCTGCGAGCGTTGCCTTTGCCACGCCTTACTGCATCTCTGTTGACCTCTCCTTGCTCGACCATCATTGTTGCGTGCCGTCGAACTGCCTAAAATTGCTGCCATGGTTGCACGAAGACCCGGTCCCTGCTGAGTCCACAGCCGCTGCCGTAAGCCACTACAGAGTCGCCACGCCGACTAGGCTTTGAGTCGCCACCACGAGTCGCCCACTGCTGCTGTCCCGCTGAGCCGCCGCAGCGCTCCTCACTGCCGCGTTACTCTAGTTTGCACAAATTTTTGAGGGGTCTCCTAGCAAGGTGCTGCACAAGTTGAATGCCAAGTTCCAAAGGCTCAAGACCAGCGACGACACTTGTGCTATTTTAATTAAGAAGGATCTAAGACTAATCATTGTTGGTGGTACGACAAGTTGGCTACCCCTCGAACAAAAAAGGTGTCAATACAAAACAATTCTGAAAAGGCTTCATCCCAACGTCGCCGTCGCCGCCACGTTAAACCGTCGGGGCCATGTTGAGGTGCCTCTGCTGTGTTGAGTCGCCGAGAGTCATCGGTCTGCCTGAACCGCCGAGATTATATTGAGCCGCCTCTGACGCAGCGTACAGATCATCTGTACATCAGGTGATATCTATCTAAATTTATCTTATTAAACACTTATTGTTTTTGGTCAAAGAACAATTATTCTGCTCTATAACATTTTTACACAGGACAATTGTTTATGCCATTATACCGCGGAGATGGAGGCGCACCAAAATCATTCGGAACAGGGGGTTGTCCTTACTCAACGGACTCCCGCACCGGCTTACAACACCGTGGCTGACTCTCGCGACCGCACCGGCTTACAATGTCATGGCCGTCTCTCATGACTGCACTGGCTTACAACGCCATGGACGACTCGCCCGTCCGCTATCGTGGCCGGTTCACGCGTCCATGCCGACTTACACCAAGGAGGTTAACTCGCCCGTCTGCACTGGCTTACAACACCGCGACCGACTCGTTTACCTGATCCCGCGGCCGACTCATCCGTGGTTGATTTCAGCTTCACCATGGTGATCATGAACTTCATGGTGGATAATATCTGGCCTAACATATCAGGTGAAATCCATTCAGTGTATTTTTATATTACATATTGCTTTCTTTAAAAAGAGCGGTTACTCTGTCTTGTGAAGTTGTCCAATGCCGGACAAGTTGTCTACTGGAAGAGGGACTATTATATTACTGAGCTGTTGAATGACTCATGCCAGTTTATATCGCGGTAAAATATGAAGAATCTCAAGACAACTCATCAAGTCATCTTAAGACTCGGGGGCTACAATGACATGACTCAGCAAAATTGGCCAATATTAGTGAATCAAGAACTCCGGGTCATTGGAGGGAAAAATAACCCGGCCCCGGAGACTACTGCTATATTGATAAGAATTTAAAGGCCGTCAGAAAATTTCCGGTTCAAAATGAAGAATGCCGGTTTAAAATCCGGCTCAAGGTAAACCTATCTCCCACAAAGTGTTGAAGCTCTCAATATCCGGTTTGAAATTCCGGTTTAAAAAGAATTCATCTCTCGCAAGTTCGAGTTTTCAGAAAAAATTACAGGGACCAAAGAGAGTTTGTTGCACAGCACAACTCAAACATAGTCACCCGGCGAGCACAACTCAGAAATATATCACTTGGGGGCTTCTGGCTTATTGAGCTAAGCTATGATTACCCTTTGATTCGGCTCATAGCCACAGTTACAGGTCATTTGGGGGCTTCCTGTTCAAACATAGGTCGTATTCGAACTAAAGAGAACATAGCTGTCGGTACCCTCTTGATCGGCACACTACCAAACTCACTAGGGGTCTTCTTGATCATATTTGAATCATAGCTTAACCCCTTTTGGGTCCGACTTGGATCGTATTTGAATGAGGGTCGTTAAAAACCTCTCAAGGTCATTTGGGGGCTTCCTGTTCAAACATAGGTCATATTCGAACCAAAGAGAACATAGTTGTCGGTACCCTCTTGATCGGCGCAACGCTAAAGCCACTAGGGGCTACATGATCATATTTGAATCCTAGATTAACCCCTTTGGAATGGTTTACTGATCGTATTCAAATCAGAAACCATGATTTTTTATTTGGTTTAAGTTTTTGCAAACAATCTTTGGTTTTTGAGACCTTTTTGCTCATATCTGAAGCATATATATGTGGTTTCTATTAACCCGGCCTGGCTTTTGACGACACGTCTCCAGCATATGACAATATTAATACTTGGAAGGTTTGGCTTCTACGTTTTGGGTTATCACCCTTACTGCACAGGTATCATAAGCCGGCGGTACGGTTCAATATCACAGGTATGATATTGTTTATATATGATTATGTTTAAACCAGCCCTGGCTATGGATTTTAAGCCGCCGGTATATTTTGAATTGCGCTGTTGGAATCATGCGCATATCAATCATTGGATTATTGCCTTTATTGGATACGGTGATATAAGCCGGCGGTATGAGCCAACTCCATTGGATTTGCAGGACTATGACTTATATAAATGCTTCAGCCGTCGGGTTAAAATTGATGCTTCAAAATAATTATCCGTTCTGGATTTTATCAAAGGCTATAAGCCGCCGGGTTATAGAAATTCCGGCTTACAATGGAGGTGTATTAAATCGCCATTGGCCAAGAGCCGCCGGGTATTTAAAACTCCGGGTTTACTTGTCAACAAATAAGGTATTTGAATCTTTAAATAGCCAAACTTGGCTGGATTTTCATTATGATATTGAATGATTGAGATTTTCAAACCGGGTTATTTAAATCTTTAATAGCCAACATGGCTGGATTTTTATTATGGTTATCAATAACTAATATTATGATTGAGGCTTTCAAAGTCGCTTCAGCGCAATGGCTATTATTTTATCAATGGATATGATTTATTCTACAAATTAAAGGAATAGTCCCGAGTCGCTGCAGGCTTACGACCCGACACTTGGGGGCTACATTATTCAAATTGAGATTACATCGAATATGCAAGTCCCATGTCACTGCCAGCATGCATCATGGCACTTGGGGCTAATGCAAAGTCATTTTTTGCTCAACTTATTGAAGACCCGACTCATCACATTCTAAATGAGCTGGCCCTTGGGGGCTACCAATTGCTCCTGTCAAAAATTCAAGGTACACAAGCCTTAATCCATTATATTGAAAGATCCACTATGTGACGCCCCCGATTTAATCGTACACTAATCATACACGCAAACGTGTACGATCAAGATCAGGGACTCACGGGAAGATATCACAACACAACTCTACAAATAAAATAAGTCATACAAGCATCATATTACAAGCCAGGGGCCTCGAGGGCTCGAATACAAGAGCTCAATCATAGACGAGTCAGCGGGAGCAACAATATCTGAGTACAGACATAAGTTAAACAAGTTTGCCTTAAGAAGGCTAGCACAAACTGGGATACAGATCGAAAGAGGCGCAGGCCTCCTGCCTGGGATCCTCCTAACTACTCCTGGTCGTCGTCAGCGGGCAGCACGTAGTAGTAGGCACCTCCGGTGTAGTAGGAGTCGTCGTCAAAGGTGGCGTCTTGCTCCTGGGCTCCAACATCTGGTTGCGACAACCAGGTAGAAGGCATAGGTGGAAAAGAGGGAGAAAGCAACCGTGAGTACTCATCCAAAGTACTCGCAAGCAAGGAGCTACACTACATATGTATGCATTGGTATCAACTGGAATAAGGCTATCATATGTGGACTGAGCTGCAGAGTGCCGGAATAAGAGGGGAATAGCTAGTCCTTTCGAAGACTACGCTTCTGGCAGCCTCCGTCTTGCAGCATGTAGAAGAGAGTAGACTGAAGTCCTCCAAGTAGCATCGCATAGCATAACCCTAACCGATGATCCTCCCCTCGTCGCCCTGTGAGAGAGCGATCACCGGTTGTATCTGGCACTTGGAAGGGTGTGTTTTATTAAGTATCCGGTTCTAGTTATCATAAGGTCAAGGTACAACTCCAAGTCGTCCTGTTACCGAAGATCACGGCTATTCGAATAGATTAACTTCCCTGCAGGGGTGCACCACATAACCCAACACGCTCGATCCCATTTGGCCGGACACACTTTCCTGGGTCATGCCCGGCCTCGGAAGATCAACATGTTGCAGCCCTACCTAGGCACAACAGAGAGGTCAGCACGCCGGTCTAAATCCTATGGTGCAGGGGTCTGGGCCCATCGCCCATTGCACACCTGCATGTTGCGTATGCGGCCGGAAGCAGAACTAGCCCCCTTAATACAAGAGCAGGCTTACGGTCCAATCCGGCGCGCGCCACTCAGTCGTTGACGTCACGAAGGCTTCGGCTGATACCACGACGTCGAGTGCCCATAACTGTCCCCGCGTAGATGGTTAGTGCGTATAGGCCAGTAGCCAGACTCAGATCAAATACCAAGATCTCGTTAAACGTGTTAAGTATCCGCGAACATCGACCAGGGCCAGGTCCACCTCTCTCCTAGGTGGTCTCAACCTGCCCTGTCGCTCCGCCACAAAGTAACAGTCGGGGGCCGTCAGGAACCCAGGCCCACCTCTACCTGGATGGAGCCACCTGCCCCTTCAGCCCCCATCTCCAAACAGTATCACCAGTAATGTAACAGTGTAAAGTATATAGCATATGCCCGTGATCACCTCCCGAAGTGATCACGGCCCAGTAGTATAGCATGGCAGACGGACAAGAGTGTAGGGCCACTGATGGAACACTAGCATCCTATACTAAGCAGTAGGATAGCAGGTAATGGTAACAACAGTAGTAGCAAGGACAGGCTATGCATCAGGATAGGAATAACGGAAAGCAGTAACATGCTACACTACTCTAATGCAAGCAGTATAGAGAAGAGTAGGCGATATCTGGTGATCAAAGGGGGGGCTTGCCTGGTTGCTCTGGCAAGAGAGAGGGGTCGTCAACTCCGTAGTCGTACTGGGTAGCAGCGGCGTCGGTCTCGGTGTCTAGCGAGAGAAGAGGGGGAAGAAACAATAAATATAATGCAAACAAATGCATGACGATGCATGACATGACAAAGCGTGATGCTAGGTGTACCCTAACGCGGTACGAGGTGGTACCGGTGAAGGGGGGAAACATCCGGGAAAGTATTCCCGGTGTTTCGCATTTTCGGACAGATGGGTTGGAGGGGAGAGTTGCGTGTTCGCTATGCTAGGGATGCGTGACGGACGAACGGGCTGCGTATCCGGATTCGTCTCGTCGTTCTGAGCAACTTTCATGTACAAAGTTTTTCCATCCGAGCTACGGTTCATTTTATATTAATTTTAAAAGATTGAAATCGTTTTTAGGATTTATTTAATTATTTAAATCAACATTATCCAGAATAGTAAATGATGACGTCAGCATGACATCATGCTGACGTCAACAGTCAATTGTGCAGTTGACTAGGTCAACTGCGGTTGGGGCCCACATGTCATTGGCTGTTTAGTTAATGGTTAGGTTAATCTAATCAGGTTTAATTAGTTTAAGTAGTTATTAGGGTAATCAAACTTAATTAGATTAATTAAACATGATTAATTGACTTAATTAACTTATTAATTAATTACTAATTTTATTTATTTTAACACATTTTTTATATACATTCTGGGCTGGGCCCCGACTGTCAATGGGCCAAAGGCCATAGCGGGTTCGGGCGTTGCGGCCGAACAAGCGCCACGGGCGCTAGGACCCGGTTGGGCGAGGGAGGACGCTCGAGGGAGCGAGTAGGGGCGACGCGCCCGAGCGCGCACGGCGGCGTGCCGGGCGGGGCGAGGCGGACCATGCGAGGCCATGGTGAGGCGCCAGGGCGCGGTTGCGGGCGCACCCGTGCGGGGCCAAGCCCGTGCACATGCGGCGCGGGTGCGGGACGATGCGTGCAGCGGCAAGGCGACAGGCGAGCCGGCGCGGTGGTGCCCGAGCGGGGATAGAGGGGAGAGGGAGCCGGCGCAGGACGAGGAGATGCGACGCGACGGGCGTGCAGCGCGTGAAGTGAGCACGGTGAGAGCGAGGCTCGGACGGGCATGGCGGTGGATCTGCCAGGGAGGAAGAGGGGAAGGGAAGGGGGCTCGCAAGGCCCTGTAGTTGAGCGAGGCGTGCTCGATGAGGAGGACGAGGAGGCGACGACGACAGTGGGCGGCTCCAGCGAAGCAATGGCGGGACGAGGCGGCGATGGTGTACGGCGGCGGCGTCCGGCGAGGAGGGGGACGAGGACGAGCGACGGAGACGGACGGGAAGGCAGCACCGACGACGGCGGGTGGCTGGCCGGCCCCGGCGGGGGTTCCGGGCGGCGGCGACGGCGAATGCCCCCGATCCTGATCTGGATCGGGGAGGGGCAGAAGGGGAGTGAAACGAGTGGGGGGGAGGGGAAGTGGGGCGACGGCTAGGGTTTCGGTCGGGTGGGGGGTTAAGGGAGTGTGTGGGGGGGGGGCGGCTGGGCTGTGGGGTGGGCCGGCCTGTTCGGGCGGCTAAGGCGGCCCAGTGAGAGGGGGGGGGGTTGCTTTGCCTTTTTTCTGTTTTGTTTTTATCTATTTGCATTTCTATTTTAAAACATTTTAAATTATTTAGACATTTTATAAAATGTGTTTGCTGCACCATAATTACCTTTGTAATATTTGGCAACCACCGACATTTTTGTTTCAATTTTTGAAAACTTTTATTGTCGACATTAATTTTAAATTTGAATTTGACGCGGTTTGAACTAACGGAGTTTAGCAACAGTAATCGGGATGACGTGGCATGATTAGCGTGGGATTACTGTAGCAAGATTATCCGGGCGTTACAAATCTCCTCCACTACAAGAAATCTCGTCCCGAGATTTAAGAGGTGTATTAAGGGAGAAGTCTGGTTACGAAATTCTAACGGATCTCCTTGGTCTTGGTTGCTTTTCTCGAAGAGGTCAATCCATTACATTGATGTCATCATTCCACTGCTTCATGTCATCATTATGAAGTCTTCATCCTTTCTTCGGGGGTTCTATCGTTCTTACGAATAGGTAACGGGGCAGATTGGCAACGACAGAATGCTATAAGGGTAATAATCTGAGATTAACCCATGAATGATCATACGAGTACCCCTCGAGTTAAACAAATAAAACACATCGAGAGTAAAGTTCGAAGGTACAATAAGAAGTTTTAAGCAGCCAGGCAATCGTTCAATGCCTAGCCAGAAGATGAAAGGGTTTCTGGGCAACGCGAATAAATATTGTGTCTGATACTAGAATAGGTCATCTCTAGGAAGGTGACCTGTGGATGCATACGGAGTCAAGCGCGAGGAATAACCTTGGAAACCGGGGTTACAGGAGAGTCAAGTTTCGATCATGTGGAACTGTGGGTTAAGGGCCCACCATGTGGTTCAAAAGTAGGAAGGACGGTGATATTTTGCACAGTCATGATAACAAGGCATGTCAGAGGATAGACTATTAATTATGTCGGCAACGTCGGTACCAAGGGCGAGGGACGAAGAGAACCATTTTCCTGCTCGTTGAACGAGGCGGACCAATAGGCAAAGTTCTCTTCCATCAGTGGCTACCGGAATGTCATCAACAATAGTAACAGGGTCTTGCTGACAGAACTATACACCGAGGGGTTTACATAAGTAGGAGAATATTACTGCTTAGAACATATAGATCACAAGAATGGTTAAACCAAATAATGGAAAGGAAAATGTGTTTAAACACATATATCGGGGGTATATCCTTCCCAAGGACAAGCAGAGCATGATATGTAGAAAAATCTTTAGCAAAGGGGAGAGAAATTTCATGACATTACCCATGCAATGGTGTTTGGATAATTGAGCAAGTAACATTTAGCGTTGGGCTTCAAATGTTCCTGTTGAAAATCGGAGTACCATAGACATGCTTCGAGATAGTATTGACATGGTATTCAAGCAAAGGTCAAACTCTGGATACACGAAGGGATTCATCATTAAGCCAAGGAGAGGATGAGGAGGTGGCTGATGGACTCAGTGATAATTCAACGAGGTATCCAAAAATGTGGATTTCCATAGTTATGTGAACAAGGAGATAACATTTGTCGGATCAAATGACATAATGATGTAAGCTCGAGAAAAACATGCACAATTAAAAATTGGTTGAAAAGTGCACCCGAAATATGGGCTTACAGTAGCATGATCAACGTTAGAATGGTGGTTCAGCAACCGATAGGCTAAGAATGAATTATCGATCATTAACTCCAAAGCAATAGGGTTGCTAGAAGTGCAGAATCCAAACAACACCGTTCACTTGTGGGTACCCCGGTTGGAATCGACACGAGGACCAAGAAAGAATGGTGATGGTGAGAAGTACCATTATAGCAAGAATTCTTAATAGGTGGAGCAATCCTCACAACATTCTTGACATCAAAGATGGTAATACTCCGCGGTAGAATATAGCATAAGTTGGATAGCAAGGAACTCAAGGTACAACACAAAACAGGAACAAGTTTTGTGTTGGAGGGAATGCAATGTTGTTGTCGATGATAACCCAAATCGTCGAGGGCAAAGGATGCTATTTCTCATCAAGAATTCAATAGATATCTTGGAAGACCTCATAAGGTTGATGTTGTTATGACACATTTGTCGAGAGATTTCAAGATGTAATCAATCAGCGACGATGTCAAATCAAAGGAATGATGAAGCGGAAGGTTATTGGAACCATGGGTAGGACACAAACTTGAAATCAAGCTTGTTGTTCAAGGTGAACTGATATGACGAGGAAGATCGACGTAAGCTTAGCTCATCATCGAAAGTTGTGCTCCGAGATTAAGGACCAGGTAGCACAGTTAAAATTTAGCACGATAATGATATAGCCGATCAGGCTTGGAATGACTTGAAGGATTATTAAACTCATAAGCAACGAAGATTACTTAGAGTTATCGAACCAGAGTGCGGAATCGGTTCACTTACCGATGTTCTTGAGCGACTAACAACGCAGAACCCATGAAAAATTGGAATCGGTGAGAAATAATAGCTGATGGAGACTCATAAGATGCAACACAGTTCTTAGATATACTCGAGATACCAGAGGGTAATACTCGACTGTAGATCAAGGTAGAGGTTGGACTGGTGTATTGTCTTACAAAAGACAAGTGCATAAACTTGTCCGAGAAATGGGATCAAAGAGAAAATATGGTCGAAACCACGATTGCATAGGATCTGTTCATAGATACCAGATGATCTTATATCAACAAAATAGTTATTATTACAAGAAGCTTCTATGGTAGGATCTACATCGTGTCCATGGGCATGAACACAAAGTTCAAGGTCGACTCCCACTTCTTCAATGTATAACGTTCCATTCACCTCTCACTTTCGAAGAAGTTGTAGTGTTGAGATTTTATCTAGCAACACCAGAAGAGTATGACTCGTGAAAACTTTCGAGTTCACACATATTAAGGAAGGCATAGGTTCAACCCGTAAGGGTATCGTGGAAACATATACCACAAGCTTCAATAGTAAATACCACAAGTTCGAAAGCAGAGCATGGTTGGTCAATGAGAGGATAGGATTTACCAATGGAGAAAGAACTTCCAAAGGGATTGAATATGAAGGACGCTATCGGATAAAGGATCCGGTGGTCCTTAAAGGATCTGATATGATCATCGGTACTCAACCAAAGGAAGAAACAATGCAAGGAGATCAGACTATAGAAACAACTGACTAATTCAAAGTTCAATTGCAAAAGAATTATGATTTCTGACCAAGGGATCAGAAGCAACACTCTGAGTAAGGATGGATAAGTTGCGTATGCTTAGGGGTACAATCGATGGCAATCAGATTGGTCGAGAACCAGCTCATGTTTAAAGTGATGTCTGAGCTGGAAGGATAAATCCTGAGGATTGCAAGCATCCGCACATATCGAATCAATAGACTCTAAATGATAGTGACAAAGGATGCCAATAAGATTACCAGACGTGTTGGATTAATCATAATGCTAGAAAGCAAGAATTTCAAGAGCATTAGGCTGTTGAGGATTTTCAGAAGAACAAACGGTATTACGAAGACTTTTGTGAAATACCTGAACAACTGGGGGGTGAGTGGATACTCGATAAGTGCGAGAATTATCCATAGGGGTATTCAGGTGACAAGGAACAGCAAGGCAGTAAGCTCAAAGGATTATCGAAACAACGACAAGTATTACGGGGTATCTTGTAATAACAAGACCAACTGGGGATGAATGTAAGAATAACAACTGCAAGTAGTTATCCATAAGGGTTGACGGTGGAAGGGGAATTGCAAACGCGATGAACACAAGTTCTCGGGTTAACAGCGGAGAGTATCTTCAGGGTCTTCACGTACAACAGACGATCATCAGTAATAAGGGGCTCTCCGGGTGAAAGTGATAACGAGATCCTAATGTTAGATTTAGCAAAATTCATTTAACCTGAATAGAAGAGAGCTCAGAGTCCCAGAGTATAGACGAGGAGTAAAAGATCCTAATACCACCCAAATGGCGACGTGGACCCGTAAGGCACACAACCATGTCAGTAATAGTTTTTGTAATGTCTAGACTCAACTTCGGCCGAGGAGTGTGGAAGGGGGATTCCTACAGGCAGTCGGCTCTGATACCAACTTGTGACGCCCCCGATTTAATCGTACACTAATCATACACGCAAACGTGTACGATCAAGATCAGGGACTCACGGGAAGATATCACAACACAACTCTACAAATAAAATAAATCATACAAGCATCATATTAGAATCCAGGGGCCTCGAGGGCTCGAATACAAGAGCTCGATCATAGACGAGTCAGCGGGAGCAACAATATCTGAGTACAGACATAAGTTAAACAAGTTTGCCTTAAGAAGGCTAGCACAAACTGGGATACAGATCGAAAGAGGCGCAGGCCTCCTGCCTGGGATCCTCCTAACTACTCCTGGTCGTCGTCAGCGGGCAGCACGTAGTAGTAGGCACCTCCGGTGTAGTAGGAGTCATCGTCGAAGGTGGCGTCTAGCTCCTGGGCTCCAACATCTGGTTGCGACAACCAGGTAGAAGGGATAGGTGGAAAAGAGGGAGAAAGCAACCGTGAGTACTCATCCAAAGTACTCGCAAGCAAGGAGCTACACTACATATGTATGCATTGGTATCAACTGGAATAAGGCTATCATATGTGGACTGAACTGCAGAATGCCGAAATAAGAGGGGAATAGCTAGTCCTTTCGAAGACTACGCTTCTGGCAGCCTCCGTCTTGCAGCATGTAGAAGAGAGTAGACTGAAGTCCTCCAAGTAGCATCGCATAGCATAACCCTAACCGATGATCCTCCCCTCATCGCCCTGTGAGAGAGCGATCACCGGTTGTATCTGGCACTTGGAAGGGTGTGTTTTATTAAGTATCCGGTTCTAGTTGTCATAAGGTCAAGGTACAACTCCAAGTCGTCCTGTTACCGAAGATCACGGCTATTCGAATAGATTAACTTCCCTGCAGGGGTGCACCACATAACCCAACACGCTCGATCCCATTTGGCCGGACACACTTTCCTGGGTCATGCCCGGCCTCGGAAGATCAACACGTCGCAGCCCTACCTAGGCACAACAGAGTGGTCAGCACGCCGGTCTAAATCCTATGGCGCAGGGGTCTGGGCCCATCGCCCATTGCACACCTGCACGTTGCGTACGCGGCCGGAAGCAGAACTAGCCCCCTTAATACAAGAGCAGGCTTACGGTCCAATCCGGCGCGCGCCACTCAGTCGCTGACGTCACGAAGGCTTCGGCTGATACCACGACGTCGAGTGCCCATAACTGTCCCCGCGTAGATGGTTAGTGCGTATAGGCCAGTAGCCAGACTCAGATCAAATACCAAGATCTCGTTAAACGTGTTAAGTATCCGCGAACACCGACCAGGGCCAGGTCCACCTCTCTCCTAGGTGGTCTCAACCTGCCCTGTCGCTCCGCCACAAAGTAACAGTCGGGGGCAGTCGGGAACCCAGGCCCACCTCTACCTGGATGGAGCCACCTGCCCCTTCAGCCCCCATCTCCAAACAGTATCACCAGTAATGTAATAGTGTAAAGTATATAGCATATGCCCCTGATCACCTCCCGAAGTGATCACAGCCCAGTAGTATAGCATGGCAGACGGACAAGAGTGTAGGGCCACTGATGGAACACTAGCATCCTATACTAAGCAGTAGGATAGCAGGGAATGGTAACAACAGTAGTAGCAAGGACAGGCTATGCATCAGGATAGGAATAACGGAAAGCAGTAACATGCTACACTACTCTAATGCAAGCAGTATAGAGAAGAGTAGGCGATATTTGGTGATCAAAGGGGGGGCTTGCCTGGTTGCTCTGGCAAGAGAGAGGGGTCGTCAACTCCGTAGTCGTACTGGGTAGCAGCGGCGTCGGTCTCGGTGTCTAGCGAGAGAAGAGGGGGAAGAAACAATAAATATAATGCAAACAAATGCATGACGATGCATGACATGACAAAGCGTGATGCTAGGTGTACCCTAACGCGGTATGAGGTGGTACCGGTGAAGGGGGGAAACATCCGGGAAAGTATTCCCGGTGTTTCGCATTTTCGGACAGATGGGTCGGAGGGGGAGAGTTGCGTGTTTGCTATGCTAGGGATGCGTGACGGACGAACGGGTTGCGTATCCGGATTCGTCTCGTCGTTCTGGGCAACTTTCATGTACAAAGTTTTTCCATCCGAGCTACGGTTCATTTTATATTAATTTTAAAAGATTGAAATCGTTTTTAGAATTTATTTAATTATTTAAATCAACATTATCCAGAATAGTAAATGATGACGTCAGCATGACATCATACTGACGTCAGCAGTCAATTGTGCAGTTGACTGGGTCAACTGCGGTTGGGGCCCACATGTCATTGGCTGTTTAGTTAATGGTTAGGTTAATCTAATCAGGTTTAATTAGTTTAAGTAGTTATTAGGGTAATCAAACTTAATTAGATTAATTAAACATGATTAATTGACTTAATTAACTTATTAATTAATTACTAATTTTATTTATTTTAACACATTTTTTTTATATACATTCTGGGCTGGGCCCCGACTGTCAATGGGCCAAAGGCCATAGCGGGTTCAGGCGTTGCGGCCGAACAAGCGCCACGGGCGCTAGGACCCGGTTGGGCGAGGGAGGACGCTCGAGGGAGCGAGCAGGGGCGACGCGCCCGAGCGCGCACGGCGGCGTGCCGGGCGGGGCGAGGCGGACCATGCGAGGCCATGGTGAGGCGCCAGGGCGCGGTTGCGGGCGCACCCGTGCGGGGCCAAGCCCGTGCACATGCGGCGCGGGTGCGGGACGATGCGTGCAGCGGCAAGGCGACGGGCGAGCCGGCGCGGTGGTGCCCGAGCGGGGATAGAGGGGAGAGGGAGCCGGCGCAGGACGAGGAGATGCGACGCGACGGGCGTGCAGCGCGTGAAGTGAGCACGGTGAGAGCGAGGCTCGGACGGGCATGGCGGTGGATCTGGCAGGGAGGAAGAGGGGAAGGGAAGGGGGCTCACAAGGCCCTGTAGTTGAGCGAGGCGTGCTCGATGAGGAGGACGAGGAGGCGACGACGACGGTGGGCGGCTCTAGCGAAGCAATGGCGGGACGAGGCGGCGATGGTGTACGGCGGCGGCGTCCGGCGAGGAGGGGGACGAGGACGAGCGATGGAGACAGACGGGATGGCAGCACCGACGATGGCGGGTGGCTGGCCGGCCCTGGCGGGGGTTCCGGGCGGCGGCGACGGCGAATGCCCCCGATCCCGATCTGGATCGGGGAGGGGCAGAAGGGGAGTGAAACGAGTGGGGGGGGGGGGAAGTGGGGCGATGGCTAGGGTTTCGGTCGGGTGGGGGGTTAAGGGAGTGTGTGGGGGGGCCGGCTGGGCCGTGGGGTGGGCCGGCCCGTTCGGGCGGCTGAGGCCAGCTGGGCCACTTGGCCCAGTGAGAGGGGGGGGTTGCTTTGCCTTTTTTTTCTGTTTTGTTTTTATCTATTTGCATTTCTATTTTAAAACATTTTAAATTATTTAGACATTTTATAAAATGTGTTTGCTGCACCATAATTACCTTTGTAATATTTGGCAACCACCGAACATTTTTGTTTCAATTTTTGAAAACTTTTATTGTCGACATTAATTTTAAATTTGAATTTGACGCGGTTTGAACTAACGGAGTTTAGCAACAGTAATCGGGATGACGTGGCATGATTAGCGTGGGATTACTGTAGCAAGATTATCCGGGCGTTACACACTACTCAGTTGGTAGAGTACAAAGCTCTTAACCTTGTGGACGTGGGTTCAAGCCCCATGGTGGAGATTAGATCATATGATGTTATTATCAATGAATCATATACAAAGTCCCAGCCCAGTAATATCTTATTGAGCCGGCCCTTGGGGGCTACACGTTGCTGCTCAAGTTTACATGATCATATTTACAAAGTCCTTGCTCATTATTGCATAATGACCCGGCCCTTGGGGGCTACACTGGTTGAAATTTTTATGAGCATAAGGCAATTACAAGTCCCAGGTTGCTGCAAGCATGATAACCCGACACTTGGGGGCTATCAGTGATATGCATATAAGGGAGGATTACCTTCAAATTCTCAGTTTTGAGCAAATTAGGTATTATATTATTATCGGAAAAATCTACAAAGTTTGTGACCCGACGTCATCATAACATTAACCCGGCATCAGCAACAATTACATGACCCGACATCATTTGTTTATAACCCGACAATTTTGGCAATCATAAATCGGCAAGTTCTACATCCTCAAGCCGGCTGAATATCAGTTGAATATTTGAAGACCAATATTTTTGTCAAGTCAGAGCATTGAAGAACGACTCAAATGGATTATTTCTTATAATATTTCTTTACAAGAGCCAATGTCAGCAAATGGATTATGAAACTGGCCTGTTGACCCGGATTTTCCAGGAGAAAATGTCAAGGACTTAAGGATGATCAGGTGCTGGCTTACAAGAATATTTAACCCGGAGCACAACCTGTCAAATTTGTTCTTGTGTTTATATTGCAGATCAGTGTAACATGGATAAATCCAAATTAAACTGGGGGCTAATGTTGGGGATATACCCCGCGATATGACCCGGTCAGATATATGACCCGGCCGGACTTGGCATTTCATTGGTAACCCGCCAGAAGATTGGCGACTCACGTGTCTGGCGGTTCACTAGTGTGATGACTCACGAGCCTGAAGACTCATTGGTGACCCGACGAGTGTTTCAGATGGATGACAAGGCCCAAGGCCAAGAAGGCTGGCTCATGTTATGATGGGCCGGATTAAGAGGAAAGACATAAGGAATATTCTCCTACAAAGGAAGCAAGATTAGGACTCCACTTGTAATGGAGTAATCCTAATCCTACTAGGACTAGTCATGTAACCCGCCTCTTCAACATATATAAGGAGGGGCAGGGCACCCCAAGAGGGACAAGAAACAACAATCTGTAGGGCTAGACACAACTAAAGGGGAGCCGGCTTATGCGGTGACTCTCTCATGAGCATAATGAGATCTAGCCACAAACAACATGTAGGGATATTACCGGATGATATTTCCTGGGGCCCGAAGCTATCTAAAACCTTGTCTTACGTTGCGTCTCTCGATTTCGATCAACCCCTCTCAAGCTACCACATTGACGCGTTGGCCTCGCGACTAAGTCCTGACACTAAGGACATCTGCCGTGACAAATCCACGACAGAACATCACTATGTTGATCATATCTACTATATGATTCACGCTCGACCTTTCGATCTCCAGTGTTCCGAGGCCATATCTGCATATGCTAGGCTCGTCAAGTTTAACTAATTTTTCCGCATGTGGAAAACTGGCTTGCACCTGTTGTATGTGAATGTAGAGCTTATCACACCCGATCATCACGTGGTGTCTCGGCACGACGAACTGTCGCAATGGTGCATACTCAGGGAGAACACTTATACCTTGAAATTTAGTGAGAGATCATCTTATAATGCTACCTCTGAACTAAGCAAAATATGATGCATAAATGATATACATCACATGCAATCAAAATATGTGACATGATATGGCCATGATCATCTTGCGCCTTTGATCTCCATCTCCAAAGTACCGTCATGATCTCTAGCGTCACCGGCATGACACCATGATCTCCATCATCTTGATCTCTATCAACGTGTCATCACATGGTCATCTCGCCAACTATTGCTCTTGCAACTATTGCTATCGCATAGCAATAAAGTAAAGCAATTATTTGGCGCTTGCATCTTATGCAATAAAGAGACAACCATAAGGCTTCTGCCAGTTGCCGATAACTTCAACAAAAACATGATCACCTCATACAACAACTTATATCTCATCACGTCTTGACCATATCACATCACAGCAAGCCCTGCAAAAACAAGTTAGATGTCCTCTACTTTGTTGTTGCAAGTTTTACGTGGCTGCTACGGGCTGAGCAAGAACCGTTCTTACCTACGCATCAAAAACCACAACACGGTATAGTGACAGCTTTTTGATCTTCAGAAAGAACCCTGTTCATTGAATTCGATTCAACTACAGTTGGAGAAACTGACACCCACCGGCCACCTGTATGCGAAGCACGTCGGTAGAACTAGTCTCGCGTAAGCGTACGATTAATGTCGGTCTGGGCCGCTTCATCCAACAATACCGCCGAATCAAGAATCAACTAGTGACGGCAAGTAATATGTATATACCCACGCCCACAACTCCTTTGTGTTCTACTCGTGCATATAACATCTACGCATAGACCTGGCTCGGATGCCACTGTTGGGAACGCAGTAATTTCAAAAAATGTCCTACGCACACGCAAGATCATGGTGATGCATAGCAACGAGAGGGGAGAGTGTTGTCTACGTACCCTTGTAGACCGTAAGTGGAAGCGTTATGACAACACGGTTGATGTAGTCGTACGTCTTCATGATCGACCGATCCTAGTACCGAAAGTACGGCACCTCCATGATCCGCACACGTTCAGCTTGGTGACGTCCCATGAACTCACGATCCAGCAGAGTGTCGAGGGAGAGCTTCGTCAGCACGACGACGTGATGACGGTGATGATGATGCTACCGGAAAAGGGCTTCGCCTAAGCACCGCTACGATATGACCGAGGTGGATTATGGTGGAAGGGGCACCGCACACAGCTGGAAACAATCAACTTGTGTGTCTATGGGGTGCCCCCTGGCCACGTATATAAAGGATGGAGGGAGGAGGAGGCCGGCCCTCATAGGGCGCGCCCAAAGTGTGGAGTCCTACTAGGACTCCCTAGTCCTAGTAGGATTCCACCTCCCACATGGAATAGGAAAAAGGGAAGGGAGAAGGAGAAGGAAGGAAGGGGGCGCGCCCTTTCCCTAGTCCAATTCGGACCAGTCCATGGGGAAGGGGCGCGACCACCCTTGAGGCCTTTCTCTCCTTTCCTGTATGGCCCATTAAGGCCCAATATGAATTCCTGTAACTCTTCGATACTCCGAAAATACCAGAATCACTCAGAACCTTTCTGATGTCCGAATATAGCCTTCCAATATATCGATCTTTACGTCTCGACCATTTCGAGACTCCTCGTCATGTCCCCGATCTCATCCAGGACTCCGAACAAACTTTGGTCGTCAAATCACATAACTCATAATACAAATTGTCACAGAACATTAAGCGTGTGGACCCTACAGGTTCGAGAACTATGTAGACATGACCGAGACTCATCTCCAGTCAATAACCAATAGCGGAACCTGGATGCTCATATTGGTTCCTACATATTCTACGAAGATCTTTATCGGTCAGACTGCATAACGACATACGTTGTTCCCTTTGTCATCGATATGCTATTTACCTGAGATTCGATAGTCGGTATCTCAATACCTAGTTCAATCTCGTTACTGGCAAGTCTCTTTACTCGTTCCGTAATGCATCATCCCGTAACTAACTCATTAGTCACATTGCTTGCAAGGTTTATAGTGATGTGCATTACCGAGAGGGCCCAGAGATACCTCTCCGATACTTGGAGTGACAAATCCTAATCTTGATCTATGCCAACTCAACAAACACCATCGGAGACACCTGTAGAGCATCTTTAAAATCACCCAGTTACGTTGTGACGGTTGATAGCACACAAGGTGTTCCTCTTGTATTCGGGAGCTGCATAATCTCATAGTCTGAGGAACATGTATAAGTCATGAAGAAAGCAGTAGCAATGAAACTGTAATGATCATCGTGCTAAGCTAACGGATGGGTCAAGTCAATCACATCATTCTCTAATGATGTGATCCCGCTTATCAAATGACAACTCTTTGTCCATGGCTACGAAACTTAACCATCTTTGATTAACGAGCTAGTCAAGTAGAGGCATACTAATGACACTCTGTTTGTTTATGTATTCACACATGTACTAAGTTTCCGGTTAATACAATTCTAGCATGAATAATAAACATTTATCATGATATAAGGAAATATAAATAACAACTTTATTATTGCCTATAGGGCATATTTCCTTCACTTGGCTTGTCATCGGGGTTGTACATGATGAGAGCATTTTGTGTGATGAAAATGAAGAATGGCCAAACTATATGATTTTGTAGGGATGAGCTTTCTTTGGCTATGTTATTTTGATAATACATAATTGCCTGGTTAGTATGCTTGAAGTATTATTATTTTTATGACAATATTAAACTTTTGTCTTGAATCTTATGGATCTGAATATTTCTTGCCACAATAAAGAAAATTACATTGAAAATTATGTTAGGTAGCATTCCACATCAAAATTTCTGTTTTTATCATTTACCTACTCGAGAACGAGCAGGAATTAAGCTTGGGGATGCTTGATACATCTCCAATGTATCTATAATTTTTTATTGTTCCATGCTATTATATTATCCATCTAGGATGTTTTATATGCATTTATATGCTATATTATATGATTTTTGGGACTAACCTATTAACCTAGAGCCCAGTGCCAATTTCTATTTTTTTCCTTGTTTTTGAGTATCACAGAAAAGGAAAACCAAATGGAGTCCAATTGACCTGAAATTTCACGGAGATTATTTTTGGACCAGAAGAAGCCCATGGAGTATCGGAGATGGCCCAGAAGAGTCCCAAGCCCCCCTACCTCGTGGCCGCCTCGAAGACCCCCCTGACTTGTTCCCGACGCCAGCATCTCTTATATATACCCAAACTTCTAGAATATAACCTAGATCGGGAGTTCTGCCGCCGCAAGCCTCTATAGCCACCAAAAACCTCTAGACCCGTTCCGGCACCTTGCCGGAGGGGGAATCCCTCTTCGGTGGCCATCTTCATCATCCCGGCGCTCTCCATGATGAGGAGGGAGTAGTTCACCCTCGGGGCTGAGGGTATGTACCAGTAGCTATGTGTTTGATCTCTCTCTCTCTCTCTCGTGTTCTTGATTTGGCACGATCTTGATGTATCGCGAGCTTTGCTATTATAGTTGGATCTTATGATGTTTCTCCCCCTCTACTCTCTTGTGATGAATTGAGCTTTCCCTTTGAAGTTTTCTTATCGGATTGAGTCCTTAAGGATTTGAGAACACTTGATGTATGTCTTGCATGTGCTTATCTGTGGTGACAATGGGATATTCACATGATCCACTTGATGTATGCTTTGGTGATCAACTTGCGAGTTCCGTGACCTCGTGAACTTATGCATAGGGGTTGGCACATGTTTTCGTCTTGAATCTCCGGTAGAAACTTTGGGGAACTCTTTGAAGTTCTTTATGTTGGTTGAATAGATGAATCTGATATTGTGTGATGCATATCGTATAATCATACCCACGGATACTTGAGGTGACATCGGAGTATTGATACATCTCCATCGTATCTACTTTTCCAAACACTTTTGACCTTGTTTTGGACTCTAACTTGCATGATTTGAATGGAACTAACCCGGACTGACACTGTTTTTAGCAGAATTGCCATGGTGTTATTTTTGTGCAGGAATAAAAGTTCTCGGAATGACCTGAAACTTCACAGAGAATATTTCTGGAATATATAAAAAATACTGGCGAAAGAATCAACATCTCTATATATTCAAGTTCGGGGAGAAAAAAACAGAGAGAAGGATTCAACACGTTTTACGATACGGAGCCGCCGCCAAGCCCTAATCTCTCCCGGGAGGGCTGATCGGGAGTCCGTTCGGGGCTCCGGAGAGGGGAATCCATCGCCATCGCCATCATCAATCTTCCTCCATCACCAATTTCATGATGCTCACCGCCGCGCGTGAGTAATTCCATCGTAGGCTTGTTGGACGGTGATGGGTTGGATGAGATTTATCATGTAATCGAGTTAGTTTTGTTAGGGTTTGATCCCTAGTATCCATTATGTTCTGAGATTGATGTTGCTATGACTTTGCTATGCTTAATGCTTGTCACTAGGGCCCGAGTGCCATGATTTCAGATCTGAACCTATTATGTTTTCATGAATATATGTGAGTTCTTGATCCTATCTTGCAAGTCTATAGTCACCTATTATGTGTTATGATCCGTTAACCCCGAAGTGACAATAATCGGGATACTTACCGGTGATGACCGTAGTTTGAGGAGTTCATGTATTCACTAATTGTTAATGCTTTGGTCCGGTACTCTATTCAAAGGAGGCCTTAATATCCCTTAGTTTCCAATAGGACCCCACTGCCACGGGAGGGTAGGGCAAAAGATGTCATGCAAGTTCTTTTCCGTAAGCACGTATGACTATATTCGGAATACATGCCTACATTATATTGATGAACTGGAGCTAGTTTTGTGTCACCCTATGTTATAACTGTTGCATGAGGAATTGCATCCGACATAATTATCCATCACTCATCCATTGCCTACGAGCTTTTCACATATTGTTCTTTGCTTAGTTACTTTTCCGTTGCTACTGTTACAATCACTACAAAACCAATACTATTACTTTTGCCACTGTTACCGTTACTTCCATATTACTTTGCTACTAAATACTTTGCTACAGATATTAAGTCTTTCAGGTGCGGTTTAATTGACAACTCAACTGTTAATACTTGAGAATATTCCTTGGCTCCCCTTGTGTCGAATCAATAAATTTGGGTTGAATACTCTACCCGCGAAAACTGTTGTGATCCCCTATACTTGTGGGTTATCAAGACTATTTTGTGGCGCCGTTTCCGGGGAGCATAGCTCTATTCTTTGAGTCACTTGGGATTTATATCTGTTGATCACTATGAAGAACTTGAAAGATGAAATAACCAAGATTTTTCCCTCAACTACGAGGGGAGGTAAGGAACTGCCATCTAGCTCTGCACTTGATTCACCTTCTGTTATGAGTAAACTTGCGACACCTACTCCTGCTATTCATTCTGATATGTAGCATGTTATTGATGATGTCACTTCTGCTTTGCATGATGCTTATGATGAAACTACTTCTATGCTTGATAATACTGTGCCATTAGGTGAATTTCTTGATGAACAACTTGCTAGGGTTAGAGAGAATGAAATTATTGAAACTGATAATATTGATGAAAGTGATGATGAAGATTCTCACCCCAGATATGAATTGCCTGTTGTGCCCGAGGGTTATGTTATGGATGAAGAAACTGCTGGAGACTTTTTAGCTGGCAATGATAGATATGATCTTAAGAAATTGTTAGCTAAGCTGAAACATAAGTCTTTGAATGCTAGACTGAAATATGACCCTGCTTTTGCTACTTCACCTATCTGTATCTCTAATAAGGATTATGATTTCTCTGTCGATCCTGAGTTAATTAATTTGGTTGAATCTTATCCTTTTTATGGCTATGAATATGAAACTGTTCTGGTACATCTCACCACATTAAATGATATAGCCACCCTGTTCACTAATGATGAGAAAACTCGCTATTACTTTATCCTTAAGTTCTTTCTGTTCTCATTAAAGGGTGAGGCTAAAACATGGTTTAATTCTCTTGATCCTAGTTGTGTGCATAGTCCCCAGGATATGATTTATTACTTCTCTGCTAAATATTTCCCCGCTCATAAGAAAGAAGCTGCCTTAAGGGAAATATATAATTTTGTGCAAATCGAAGAAGAGAGTCTCCCACAAGCTTGGGGGAGGCTTCTCCGACTACTTAATGCTTTGCCTGATCATCCTCTCAACAAAAATGAAATACTAGATATCTTTTATAATGGACTAACCGATGCTTCCAGAGACCACCTGGATAGCTGCGCTGGTTGTGTTTTCAGGGAAAGAATTGTTGATCAAGCTGAATTGCTATTGAATAATATGTTGAGTAGTGAAAATGATTGGACACTTCCTGAACCAACTCCTAAGCCAACTCCGAAGAAAAGAGGTATTCTATTTCTCAGTCTTGAAGATATGCAAGAGTCAAATAAATCTATGAAGGAAAAAGGTATTAAATCTGAAGATGTTAAGTATTTACCACCTATTGAAGCAATACATGGTCTTGATAACCCCACACAGGTTGTAAAGGTAAATTCTCTCTCTATAGATTTGATGAAGGTGATATTCCTCGTAATAAGCCTGCTAGCCAATGCTTGGATGAGTTTGATAAGTTTATTGTTAAACAAGAAAACTTCAATGCTTATATTGGTAGACAATTGAAACGTAATGCTGATATGCTTGAACACTTGAGTGATTATATGTCTAGAGTTAAAAGTGAACTTACTTATTAGTAAACATGCTTCTATGGTTACCACTCAAGTAGAACAAGTACTTAAAGCTCAGAATGATTTGCTCAGTGAATTAGATAATAAGAAAAATGATAATGTTGTTAGGGGGTAAAATGACTCGGGAACCTTTGTATCCTGAGGGCCACCCTAAGAGAATTGAGCAAGATTCTCAGAGAATTAATGTTGATACACCTATTTCTTCTAAGAAGAAGAAAAAGAAAAATGATAGAACTTTGCATGCTTCTAGTGAACCTGTTGTTGACACACCTGAGAATCCCAATGATATTTCTATTTATGATGCTGAAACACAATCTGGTAATGAACATGAACCTAGTGATCATATTAATGATGATGTTCATGTTGATGCTCAACCTAGCAATGACAATGATGTAGAGATTGAACCTGATGTTGATCTTGATAACCCACAATCAAAGAATCAACATTATGGTAAGAGAGACTTTGTTGCTAGGAAGCACCGTAAAGAAAGAGAACCATGTGTTCAAAAACCCATGTCTTTTCCCCTAAACCATCCAAGAAAAAGGATGATGAGGATTTTGAGCACTTTGCTGAAATGATTAGACCTATCTTTTTGCGTATGCGTTTGACTGATATGCTTAAAATGAATCCTTATGCTAAGTACATGAAAGATATTATGACAAATAAGAGAAAGATACCGGAAGCTAAAATTTCCACCATGCTTGCTAATTATACTTTTAAGGGTGGAATACCAAAGAAACTAGGAGATCCCAGAGTACCAACTATACCATGCTCCATTAAAAGAAACTATGTTAAAACTGCTTTATGTGATCTTGGAGCCGGTGTTAGCGTTATGCCTCGTTCTTTATATCATAGACTTGATTTGAATAAGTTGACAACTACTGAAATATCTTTGCAAATGGCTCATAAATCAACTGCTATACCTGTCGGTATTTGTGAGGATGTGCCTGTTGTGGTTGCAAACGTTACTATTTTAACGAACTTTGTTATTCTTGATATTCCCGAGGACGATAGTATGTCTATTATTCTTGGTAGACCCTTTTTGAATACTGAAGGGGCTGTTATTGATTGCAACAAAGGCAATGTCACTTTTCATGTTAATGGTAATGAGCATACGGTAGACTTTTCGAGGAAACAACCTCAAGTCCACAATATTAATTCTATTGGAAAAACTTCAACGATTATTATTGGAGGTTTTGAATTTCCTCTTCCTATTGTCAAGAATAAATATGATATTCTTATTGTTGGGAACATGCATATCCCCATTGAGGTAACTTAGTGTTATTCGAAAATTCTCCGGTTTCATGTTATTCGAAAAGACTTTGTCAACAAGACTTGATCAAACCTGTTAGTGGATTCCTTTTGATGAGCATGAGATGGATGAAGTTATAAAGCACAACTCTCTGTACCCTCCTTTTACTTTCTATTATTTAGATTAAATAAAGCAAAAATAGTATTTTCTGTCTATTTTCTGAATTATCCTTGCAATAAAAAATACCTCGAAAATAAAAGTTCTCCAAATGCCCTGAAAATTTTATATGATTTTTTCTAAAATATTTAAGAATTATTGGCACAGGGAGCACACCAGGGGGACCCACAATGTGCCCACGAGGGTGGACGGCACGCCCATCCCACTGGGGCACACCTCCCTGCCTCGTGGACCCCACGTGGGCACCCTCCACTTATTCTTGCACCCACACACCTCGTCTTCCTCCAGAAAAAATCATCCACCAGCTCAAACCCGAGTTCTAGCTCATCTTGTTGCCATTTTCGATCTCCTTGCTCAAAGCTCCATTCACAAAACTGCTTTGGGGGATTGTTCTTCGGTATGTGACTCCTCCAATGGTCCAATTAGTTTTTGTTCTAGTGCTTTATTTATTGCAAATTTTTGCTGCTTAGATGACCCTGTTCTTGAGCTTGCATGCCAAATTTATGTGGTCAAAAGTAGTTTTAATGCATGATATGGTCTCTAGGCACTAGTGGGAGTAGTTGCTATCAATCTTTTTGAGTTTAGTTCACTTTTATTTTGAGTTACTAAAAATTTTAGAAAATTTTTAGAGGAAGAAATATGTTTAGGAAAATGTACCAAGGTGGTTCCTCAAGAAAGCAGGCACCTTGGCTCGCCATACGTCAGCCGGACGATGAACTACCGAGGGAAGCTCAAGTGCGGCCTTGCGAATGGCCGTCAGAGGAGTTTATGGTCCGTGCAGGCATCAAGGAATAATTTGACGCATATGTGCGTAACGCTGATCTTGAGGGCTTCGTGTCAGATAAGTGCCCGCAATACCGATACCTAACCGATTCATTTGTGAGAAGGTTTAAATTTACATCCTCGCGCAATTCTCACACTGTTTTATTTGATTTTTATGATAAATCATATACCATGGACCTAGAAGATTTTAATACTGCTTGTAAACTCCCGCACTGGGGCAATGTTAGTGAACCTAGAAAATATGAATATAAAGACTTTCTTGCTAGTATTACTGTGGGGGAATCTAGGGAAATCACACAAGCTACCATAGGGAGCATTCATTTTCCTTCCATACATTATTTTGCTCTCTTCATGGGTAGATGCATTAACGGTAAAGATGAGGCTTGTCACATGTGCGTTCCAGATCTCATTGTCCTCAAGAGTGCTATATTAGGTGATAAACAATATAACTTGGGGGCTATTGTTGCACGTAGGTTGCATCTTAATAGTTTAAGTGGAGACTTGTTCGGTGGAATTTATGCAACTCGTGTAGCTAATTTTCTTGAGATACCCATACATGAGAATGATATGGAATTGCCTCCTGCTTATCTAGATTATAATGCTATGGTTCGTCATCAGTTCGTTGAGAGGAATGAACAGTTCCTCCAGTACCGACTAATCTTTGATAGACATCGCACTGTCCATGTTGCTCTCCCTGCTCATGCTTTTTTTGACTTTCAGATAAAAGGGAGATATGTTATAACCAGGGAGGAGGAGAACGAGTATGAGAGGAGGACGGTGGCAGCTCGCCTCCAAGTTGCAGCTCGTGAGGCAATAGCTGCTGCATCTCAGTACGGTCTCAGTTACAACTTCTGATATCCGCCAGGCCAGCCGTGGCCATAGACCAACTTAGGCCAAAAGCCTAAGCTTGGGGGAGTACGTATCTCTCACCGACATTACATTCATGTTCACACACTCATGCCAGTTGTCGGTGCTCATACTTTTTCATTGTAATATCCATGCTAGTTTATTTTCTTTTCCAGCATTCTTCTTGTGTGTTTGAAAAACCTTAAGAAAAACACACAAAAAAATTAGTTGTAGCTTTTAGCTAGTTTACTTTCCATGCTTGTAGTAGTAGTAATTAAAAAGAAAACCCAAAAAGATTTCTCGTTCTTCTTTTTGCTTGTTGGGAGCTTTCCCGTGTAAATAGTTTTGTTTCTTTTCTTATCTTTGGGGGTCGAGACGAGAAGACCATGATGAAAATGTTGAGTGGCTCTCATATGCATTATTGTTGATCTAACCAAGAGCCCATATTACCTTATCTTCTCCCTTGTATTGAATGCTTGCAGATTGCAGCTTAGTCCAATGCACGTGCACTATTATTATTATTATTATTATTATCCACACCATTCGGTTGTGCAAGTGAAAGGCAATAATGATGATATATGATGAATTGATTGAGATGAGAGAAGCTGGTATGAACTCGACCTATCTTGTTTTTGTAAATATGATTAATTCATCATTCCTAATTCAGCCTATTATGAATGAAACATGTTTGCAATAACAATTAGAGATTATAGTTGCTCATGCCATGCTTAAGTAGCTAGGAGTTTATAATGGTTTACCTTGCGTGCCAACATGCTATGAAAATAGTTGTGATGTGGTATGATAGGGTGGTATCCTCGTTTGAACGATTCGAGTGGCTTGACTTGGCACATGTTCACGCATGTAGTTGAAACAAAATCAACATAGCCTCCATGATATTTATGTTCATGGTGAATTATATCCTACTCATGCTTGCACTCAGTGTTGATTAATTTTAATGCATGTTCATGACTATTGTCGCTCTCTAGCTGGTTGCTTCCCAGTCTCTTTCTAGCCTTCACTTGTACTAAGCGGGAATACTGCTTGTGCATCCACTTCCATAAACCCCAAAGTTATTCCATATGAGTCCACCATACCTTCCTATATGCGGTATCTACCTGCTGTTCCAAGTAAATTTGTATTTGCCAACTTCTAAACCTTCAAATGAAATTCTATTTTGTATGCTTGAATAGCTCATGTATCAACTAGGGTTGTCTATATCTTCCATGCTAGGTGGGTTATTCTCCAGAGGAGTGGACTCCGCTCCTCATTCACGAGAAAATGGTTGGTAACCAGGATGCCCAGTCCCATGCTTAAATTAAAATAATTGCAAGCAAAACTTCCCCAGGATTGTTGTTAGTTGGAGGCACCCGTTGTTTCGGACAAGCCATGGATTGATGTTTGTTGGTGGTAGGGGAGTATAAACTTTACCATTCTGTTTGGGAACCGCCTATAACGTGTGTAGCATGGAAGATATTAAGATCTCTCGGTTGTTATGTTGACAATGAAAGTATACCACTGAAAATATTATTTATCTCTATTTCAAAATCGAGCTCTGGCACCTCTACAAATTCCTGCTTCCCTCAGCGAAGGGCCTATCTATTTACTTTTATGTTGAGTCATCATCCTCTTATTGAAAAGCACCAGTTGGAGAGCACCGCTGTCATGTGCATGCATTACTATTAGTTTACATTGAGTATGACTATGATTGGATCTCTTTTACGATGAATTACAATGTTTAGTCAGTCCTTGATCTTCAGAGGTGCTCTGCATTTATGTTTTACGGTCTCAGAAAGGGCTAGCAACATACCATCTTGTTATATCATATTATGATTGTTTTGAGAAAGTGTTGTCATCCGATATTTATTATTATTGCTCGCTAGTGGATTATGCCATTGATATGAGTAAACATGAGATTTAAATGTTATTGTGAATATGGTTAGTTCATAATCTTTGCTGAAAACTTGAATGCTGGCTTTGCATATTTACAACAACAAGATCAAACAGAGTTTGTAAAAGTTTTTCTTTATCACTTTCAGTTTGTCAACTGAATAGCTTGAGGACAAGCAAAGGTTTAAGCTTGGGGGAGTTGATACGTCTCCATCGTATCTACTTTTCCAAACACTTTTGACCTTGTTTTGGACTCTAACTAGCATGATTTGAATGGAACTAACCCGGACTGACGCTGTTTTCAGCAGAATTGCCATGGTGTTATTTTTGTGCAGAATTAAAAGTTCTCGGAATGACCTAAAACTTCACAGAGAATATTTCTGGAATATATAAAAACTACTGGCAAAAGAATCAACGTTAGGGGGCCCACACCCTGTCCTTGAGGGTGGAGGGCGCGCCCCCTGCCTCGTGGGCCCCCTGTTGCTCCACTGTTGCATCAGGAATTGCATCCAACATAATTATCCATCACTCATCCATTGCCTATGAGCTTTTCACATATTGTTCTTTGCTTAGTTACTTTTCTGTTGCTACTGTTACAATCACTACAAAACCAATGCTATTACTTTTGCCACTATTACCGTTACTTCCATATTACTTTGCTACTAAATACTTTGCTGCAGATATTAAGTCTTTCAGGTGCGGTTGAATTGACAACTCAACTGCTAATACTTGAGAATATTATTTGGCTCCCCTTGGGTCGAATCAATAAATTTGGGTTGAATACTCTACCCTCGAAAACTATTGCGATCCCCTATACTTGTGGGTTATCAAGTATCTAGGTGACATTAGGGTTTTGGTTGATTTGTGTCTTAAGGTGATATTCTAGTATGAACTCTAGGATAGATTGAACGGAAAGAATAGCTTCGTGTTATTTTACTATGGACTCTTGAATAGATCGATCAGAAAGAATAACTTTGAGGTGGTTTCGTACCCTACAATAATCTCTTCGTTTGTTCTCCGCTATTAGTGCCTTTGGAGTGACTCTTTGTTGCATGTTGAGGGATTGTTATATGATCCAATTATGTTATTATTGTTGAGAGAACTTGCACTAGTGAAAGTATGAACCCTAGGCCTTGTTTCGGAGCATTGCAATACCGTTTTCGCTCACTTTTATCTTTAGTTACCTTGCCATTTTTATATTTTCAGATTACAAAAACCTTTTTCTACCATCCATACCACACTTGTATCACCATCTCTTCACAGAACTAGTGCACCTGTACAGTTTACCATTGTATTGGGTGTGTTGGGGACACAAGAGACTCTTTGCTATTTGGTTGCAGGGTTGTTTGAGAGAGACCATCTTCATCCTACGCCTCCCACGGATTGATAAACCTTAGGTCTTCCACTTGAGGGAAATTTGCAACTGTCCTACAAACCTCTGCACTTGGAGGCCTAACAACGTCTACAAGAAGAAGGTTGTGTAGTAGACATCAGTGGTCAATAGTCGGATAGCCTGTTTTCTCTCTAATGCCGCTCGAGTTTAGTTTGCTAAACTGGCCTAACGAGCAGTAGTCCGCCTTCGAGATTGGAGGTTGCAGCCGTAGGCTGACACGTTTGAAGTCTTGAGATCGGATGTGTCATATTAATGCACGACAGAAGCACAAAAATAAGACCGATTTTCGGATTGGCACCAAATGATTTGATTTAGTTTGGGCGTAAAGTTTTTCCTGAAGTTTTTCCTTTTCCAAGCCTATGGCACTATTAAACTATTTGTGTGTTTTCAGCTTAAGTCTCGCAACGCAACGCCGGACACCTTTAGAGATTCGGCAAAAACACTCTTGGGTATTGCTATATATGCATCGGTTTTGAATTGTGTATTGGTACCTCTCCAACGTATCTACTTTTCCAAACACTTTTGCCCTTGTTTTGGACTCTAACTTGCATGATTTGAATGGAACTAACCCAGACTGACGCAATTTTCAGCAGAACTGCCATGGTGTTATTTTTGTGCAGAAATAAAAGTTCTCGAATGACCAGAAAATCCACGGAGACACATTTTGCAATTAATGAAAAATACTAGCGAAAGAATCAGCATCAGGGGGCCCACACCCTATCCACGACGGTGCAGGGCGCGACCCCTGCCTCGTGGGCCCCCTGGGACTCCACCGACCTCAACCCCAACTCCATATATTCACTTTCGGGGAGAAAAAAAATCAGAGAGAAGGATTCATCGCGTTTTAAGATACGGAGTCGCCGCCAAGGCCTAATCTTCCTCGGGAGGGCAGATCCGGAGTCCGTTCGGGGCTTCGGAGAGGGGAATCTGTCGCCATCGTCATCATCAACCATCCTTCACCACCAATTTCATGATGCTCACCGCCGTGTGTGAGTAATCTCATCGTAGGCTTGCTGGACGATGATGGGTTGGATGAGTGTAACATCCCAAATTTTCAATTTGGACTGTTATACACTAGATCATCATTGCGTATCATATTTTACTGCATTTTGGTTGATCCTAGAAAATTCTACTCAACTCAAGGACCCTCGGAGAGAGTTGGGAATTTCGTTGTTTTCAAATTTAAGTTTTCTCAAATTTTGAAAATAGGATCATTTGATTTTATTTATTTTATCTTCAATTATTTCTATTACAAAAATATGAGAAAGGGAATAAAATGACTTTCCCAAACTAAAGAAATATTGAGGATTTAATAAAAAATCAAATAAGATTTTATTTTGGTTTTATTTGCTATTTTATTTGAAATTAGGACAAATGCACGTTTTTCAAAATTGCATTTAGGCCCCAAATAAATGTTCATCCTGTGCGGCTTGATTTTAGAAGCCGGGGAAAATTTATTTCGGAATTTTTGGAGTCCGTTTAGTATTCCTTTTGAAATTTTTCTGAGCGTAACTATTTAAAAAAAACGCAAACGACCTAACGGGCCGTGTCCGACCCGGACACTTGGCCCGGCCGCCTTTCTAAGCCGGGAAGGCCCAGCCGAGACCCCCCCAAACCCTAGCCGCCGCCGCCCCTTGTCACGCCGCTGCCGCCTCGCGCCGACCCCGCCGCCCGCCGGACCGCCACCCCGCCGCTCGCCGGAGGTAGACCTCGCCGCCGCCGGTTTTTCTCGAAAGACCGTTCGGTTTTCCGTCGGTTCTCGTTCGGTTTTTTTAGTTTTGTTTTTTTAAATAGATCGGTTCTTCTGGTTTATTTATTTAGCGAGCATTCGCCCGTTCGTTCGTTTTAACGAACACGTTCATCGTTTAGATCCAGATAACGAACGTCCGTTCGTTAATCTGTTCGTCGTTCTCTTTTTCTCGGATTAAATCCGCGATTTTTCTGATCGCGATTCCTGATCCGTTTTTCGTTCTAGTATAACTTTTCGCTCGTTTATCGGAATCAGGCGATTCAAGCGCCTGGAGTTTCGTCTCGAAACCCGCTTTCCGTTTAACCAACTCAAACAAGCTTTATCCTCAGTAAAAATTACCCTAGATCCAGAATAGTAAACGAAGCCTGTTTCTTTTGCCGTTCGTCTTTCGTTGCTTCGTTCGATTTGATTCTTTTTGCCAACCGGAGTTCTTAAGTTGAACTTTCGGGTTAGATCTCTTATTTGAGTTTTACCTGTGCATTAAGTACTTATTGTATGCTTGTTTGTTTGCGATAGAGTACCCGGAGTGCGCCGCTTGCTACTTCGAATCACTAGGTTTCCCGGATCATCAGCAAGTCAAGTAACACTTTGATCATACTTCCAATTACCTATTTTTATTGCATTAGATCAATCCTCACACCATTGCATGTTTAGGATCTAATTAAATTGTGGGTTTGGGAAGTAGTTGAGGTAGTACCTATTACCTGTTTATTATCAAACCTTTGGGAGTTACTTCTACGTTTGCTTATTATGCCATGCTATGCTAGTAGACGTGGATTGGGTGAGTGTATCCATGACAGATGTGAGATTGTTAAATTAATGGTTTATCCAAGGTGGCAACTTAAAGACACATCTGGGTGGATTGAGGCACCTGGGTATTCCAGTGATTGCCTGTTTTTCTTTTGGACAGCCACCCAGGCTCAAAGGGATCATGAGATTATTCATGCTAGAAACTTCCGTGTGCAGCCACAAGCTACTATGGGCTCTAGCATAGTTGACTAAGTTGTGCGAACTCTTAAAGTGGTAGACTAGCAGATGTAGGGGAAAGTAGGTGTAACGGTCTACCCGATCGTAAGGTGCTAGCGCTTCTGAAAGACTATGTCTCGGTCATCTGTTTCTCAAACACCATGCAGTGCGAGAATCCCAACGGAGGAGATCGAGTCTTGTGGGGAAAAGTGTGCAAACCTCTGCAGAGTGTATAAACTAATCATGGTTAGCCGTGTCCCCGGTTATGGACATCTTGAGTATCTAATACTTGGATTATCATGTGAATCTCATCATGTTACTCTAAATTAATTTTGTTGGGTTTTGTTTAATGATGATGCTTAATTGGGATTGAGAATGCTGTCAACCATTCTCAATGTTTAACAACTACCATGATAGTTAAATAAAATCTATTCCTTTGTAGTAGGGAAAAATTGGCTTTACGCAAAATTGTAACCATAGAGCTTTCCACCAGCCAAATATGCATATAGTATAGCCTATATCTTTTATTACTCTCTATGTGTTACCTTGCCAGCATATTCCATGTGCTGACCCATTTCGGGCTGCAACGTTCATGTTGCAGACTTTTCAGACGATGATTAAAGTGCGTTTAGGTCGTAGTTCTATACTCAGTGATGCCGTTGGAGTTGATGGACTCACTTATCTTCCAAGCCTTCCGCTATTATCGTTATTAGATGGCCTTAAGCCATATTTATTGTAATAAGTTCTCTTCTCAGACACTCGATGTAATAAGTGTGTGATTGCCACTCTATTTTAAATCCTTCAAGTACTGTGTGGTGTCAGCATTACTGATCCAGGGATGACACCGGAGCACAGAGATTGGACCGTTTGAGGTCTGGTCACTACAAGATGGTATCAGAGCACACACTGACTATAGGACACGACCACTAAGCTAAAGCCCTATATCACTACTCACTCTATTCTCATTCTGACTTCTCATCTTTTCTACTCTTTTAGGATGGCGGATGCAAGGAACAAGTTCACCCAACCGGATGAAGATACACCCTTTGGACGTCACATGAAGGAAGTCACTAGATATCTGAACATAGGAGTACCGAGCTTCACTGGGACTTACAACGCCACTTTACCTGAAGAGGAGCGCTGGATGATTCAAGTTCAAGTTCCAGGAAGGACGTTCATGCCAGTCACTAAGCCCATAGAGTTTTCCTTTGATGCACCCACTTGGAATCTAGGAAAGAGCATGGTAGCTCACATCGCCATGGGACGCATTGGAGAAGTTTACTGCAATGATCTCAAGGATACTATATACCAGATTTGTGGGCGCCGAGATGAGCAATGGGAGATGATCAGCACCAGGAAGGATAGATCAATTGCAGCTTTTATCCAGGAGTTAAACCAGCACATTCGATGTTAGGAGAACCAGATGTGTGCCGGCATGATAGATCTGAAGAAGGCGAGGACAAGAATCAAGGAACTGGAGGAAGAACTGAAGGCTACACGTGAAGATTATGAAGAGGAAATTGAAGTACTCGTGGATAAGAATGCCGACTTAACAATGAAGATCGGAATATTTATGGGAGGCCCTACACCAGTGGAAGAAGACGAAGAACCCAAGGAGATTCGCCCGGAAGACTACATCATCCTCGACGACACCGACTCGGATCCAGATGATAGTGATGATGACTATGTTGATGAAGTTGGAGCAGATATCATGGAGTCTGCAATCGAAGAATATTTCTAGTAGACCACCCCCTCAGTAATAGTAGTCCACCATGTAAATATAGTAGTCCAAGCACTTTTGCAATAGTTAGATCGATTGTATGCCCTTGTTTGATTGATTGAATGAAGTGAATTGTTTGCTTTTGCCTCATGTGCATATGGGTAGTGTTTTCTCTCTAGACCCCTCTCTCTTCTTAAATCTCATATTTTCTAAACCCTTAGATGCCTCCGAGACGTGACCCCGGATTTACCTTCCCACCAGAGCTCACTCAGTTGATCCAGCAGCAGAACACATTGATGCAGTTGCTAGTACAGAATCAGAATCAGGGGAACAACAACAACAACAACCCACCACCACCACATGTTGATCACTTAGCCCGTTTTCTTAGGCTGAATGCGCCGGTGTTTTCCAGTAGCACCGAGCCAATAGTAGCAGATGATTGGCTCCGCAAGACAGCAAGGGAGTTGACCACCGCAGGATGCACAGATGCGGAAAAGGTGAAGTTTGCCACACATCAGCTTGAAGGACCCGCAGCATCATGGTGGGAGAATTTCACAGCCACTTTCCCTATCGACACTGTCACATGGGACTAGTTTCAGCAGGCTTTCCGTACTGCCCATGTTTCAGCAGGAGCTATGGCCATGAAGAAGCATGAGTTTCGCAACTTGCGCCAAGGAGGGCGGACAGTTGGCCAGTATGTGGAGGACTTTAGTAAGCTAGCGCGTTATGCCCCAGATGATGTTGCTACGGATGCAGCTAAGCAAGAGAAGTTTCTGGAAGGACTGAATGATGAGTTGAGCATGTAGTTGATGGTAGCAACCTTCAACAACTACCAGGAGTTGGTAGATCATGCTCTTATGATTGAAGGGAAGCAGCATCAGATTGAGAACCGCAAGAGGAAGTATGGACAAGGAAAGTACAATTCAGGAGCTCAGCAGAAGCCATGTTTTACCCCTAGACCGGGAGGAAATTTTCAGCATACCCATGGAGGAGGTAGCTCGCACAATCACAATGGCACCAAGAATGGTAATGGGAATGGAGGAAGCAATGGGCAGAACCACACCAACCCATCAACCCCAGCCAAGAGAGACCTGAGCCAAGTCACTTGTTTCAAGTGCCAGAAGATCGGACATTATGCCAATGAATGTCCTGAATCCCAGAATGGAAATGGCAATGGAAGCTCTGGGAAGAAGCTGAACCCTTTCAACAGGGGACAGGTGAACCACGTTAATGTGGAGGAGGTTGAAGAGCAGCCGGATGCAGTAATCGGTAAGTTTTTGGTTAAGTCATTTGCTGCACTTGTTCTTTTCGATACTGGTGCATCACATTCATACATATCAAGGGGATTTGTGGATAAGTATAACCTGCCCACCAAAGTTCTTAGAACACCTATGTTAGTAAGCTCACCAGGAGCGGAGTATATGGCTAGCCAGGGTTGTTTTCAAGTGCCATTGAGTATAGGTAGGCATGTGTTTCCCTCGGATTTGATCATTTTGGAATCACAAGGATTTGGACGTAATTCTGGGTATGGATTGGCTGTCGATGTATGGAGGAAACATCGATTGCGCCAGTAAGTCGATTTTGCTTACCACCCCAGAAGGGATAAGGATCAAGTACGTATCCCGGCATGTGCCGAAGAGGACTCAAGTAAATTGTCTAACAGGAGTTGTGCAGGAGGAAGTACCAGTAGTAAAGTATTTCCCTGATGTATTTCCAGAAGAGTTGCCAGGCATGCCACCAGATAGAGATATTGAGTTTTTGATTGAGCTTTTGCCAGGCACATGACCAATATCTAAGAGACCATATAGAATGCCCGCAAAGGATTTTGTGGAGATTAAGAAGCAGATTATGGAGTTACTGGATAAAGGTTATATTCGTCCAAGTTCTTCACCTTGGGGATCGCCAATACTTCTAGTGGAGAAGAAGGATGGATCATTAAAGATGGTTGTTGATTATCGAGGATTGAATGAAGTAACCATCAAGAACAAGTACCCACTACCGATGATCAACGATCTGTTTGATTTATTGCAAGGAGCTAAGGTATTTTCCAAGATCGATCTGCAATTAGGATACCACCAGTTGAAGATTCGAGAACAGGATATACCTAAGACGGCTTTTACCACCAGGTATGGGCTGTACGAGTATACTGTTATGTCATTTGGTCTGACTAAAGCACCTGCATATTTTATGAACATGATGAACAAAGTGTTTATGGAGTTTTTGGATAAGTTCGTCGTAGTGTTCATCGATGATATCCTGGTTTACTCGAAGAATTAAGAGGAGCATAAGGAGCATTTGCGTTCGGTACTTGGTAAGCTCAGAGAACATCAGTTATATGCCAAGTTTAGCAAATGTGGGTTTTGGTTGAAGGAAGTTGGATTTATCGGACACGTTATATCTGGAGAAGGTATAGCGGTAGATCCCACCAAGGTTGACACTGTGACAAATTGGGAAGCACCAACAACAGTTGGAGAGATCTGGAGTTTTCTTGGACTTGCAGGATACTACCGGAGATTCATTGAAAATTTCTCAAAGATTGCGAAGCCTATGACGGAGTTGTTGAAGAAGGATACCAAGTTCATATGGACTGAGGAATGTGAGGCCAGTTTCCAGGAGCTGAAGAAACGTTTGGTTACATCACCTGTGTTGATTTTGCCAGATCAGACCAAGGATTATGAGGTGTATTGTGATGCTTCACGTTGAGGACTTGGAGCGGTGCTTATGCAGGAAGGAAGAGTTGTTTCCTATGCCTCACGACAGCTTAAGCCTCATGAGTTAAATTATGCTACACATGATTTGGAGTTAGCAGCCGTAGTGCATGCATTGAAGACCTGGTGACATTTTCTCATTGGAAACCATTGTGAGGTATACACGGATCACAAGAGTTTGAAGTATATTTTCACATAGAAGGAGTTGAACCTCAGACAAAGGAGATGGTTGGAGCTCATCAAGGTTTATGATATGATATTGCATTATCACCCTGGAAAGGCTAACGTAGTAGCTGGCGCGTTGAGTCGTAAGAGCCATGTCAACACACTAATGACGGAAGATTTACCAAGAGAGTTAGCCGAAAATCTTCGTGAGCTATGTTTGGAGATAGTTCCGAGAGGCTATGTAGTAGCATTGGAGATTCAGTCTACGTTGATGGATAAGATCAGAGAAGCCCAGAAAACCGACAAGGAGATTGCTTCTATTAAGGAGAAAATGAGCAAGGGAAAAGCTAAAGGATTTCGTGAGGATGAGCACGATACCTTATGGTTTGAAGACCGTGTTTATGTGCCAAATGACCCAGAGATCTGGAAGTTAATTCTGCAAGAGGCCCATGATTCACCATATTCGATTCACCCAGGGAATACCAAGATGTATTTGGATTTGAAGGATAATTTCTGGTGGACCGGAATGAAGAAGGATATTGCGGAGTATGTAGCAGTTTGTGATGTATGTCAGAGAGTAAAGACAGAGCATCAGAAGCCAGCAGGATTGCTACAGCCATTGCCAATACCCGAATGGAAGTGGGATAAGCTAGGCATGGATTTTATTATGGGTTTACCCAGAACTCGTTCAGGCTATGACTCGATTTGGGTTGTAGTCGATCGGTTGACAAAGGTAGCTCATTTCATTCCAGTGAAGACTACCTATACCAGTGCAAAGTTAGCAAAGATATACATGACCAGAATCGTATGTCTGCATGGAGTTTCAGGGAGCATTGTATCAGATAGAGGAACCCAGTTTACCTCAAAGTTCTGTAATCAGTTGCATGAAACTTTGGGTACCAGGCTAGAGTTCAGTACAGCTTTCCATCCACAAACAGATGGACAGCCGAGAGAGTCAATCAGACTCTGGAGGATATGCTGAGAGCTTGTGCGCTAGATTACGGATCTAGTTGGGACGAGAATTTGCCATATGCAGAGTTCTCTTACAACAACAGCTATCAATCCAGCTTGAAGATGGCCCCTTTCAAAGCCTTGTATGGAAGGAGGTGCAGGACCCCATTGTCGTGGGATGAAGTTGGAGACCACCAGTTGTTTGGACCGGATCTGATTAAGGAGTCTGAATAGAAAGTAAAATTGATTCGCGATAGGCTCAAGGTAGCCCAATCCAGGCAGAAGAGCTACGCAGATTCTAAACGTAAGGAGACAGTTTATGAAGTCGGAGACCGAGTTTATCTTCTAGTATCTCCACTTTGAGGAGTTAAGTGCTTTGGAGTTAAGGGAAAGTTAGCGCCACGTTTTGTGGGACCATACAAAGTTTTGGAACGTATGGGAGAAGTAGCCTACAAGTTGGAATTGCCCGAAGGATTGTCAGGAGTTCATGACGTGTTCCACGTTTCCCAGATGAAGAAGTGCCACACCGAGGTGGCTGATATACCACTGAGAAACACAGTGCCACTAGAAGCAATTCAGTTGGACAGTGATTTGACCTATGAGGAGAAACCAGTCAAGATTCTAGAGTATGCCAATCGAGTCACCCGCAGCAAGGTTACAAAGTTTTGCAAAGTTTAGTGGAGCCACCACATGGAGGATGAAGCCACCTGGGAGCGAGAGGAAGAATTGCTGAAGGACCACCCTCACCTATTTTCTAGCCAACCCGAATCTCGAGGGCGAGATTCATCTTAAGGGGGGTAGGTTTGTAACATCCCAAATTTTCAATTTGGAATGTTATACACTAGATCATCATTGCATATCATATTTTATTGCATTTTGGTTGATCCTAGAAAATTCTACGCAACTCAAGGACCCTTTGAGAGAGTTGGGGATTTCGTTGTTTTCAAATTTGAGTTTTCTCAAATTTTGAAAATAGGATCATTTGATTTTATTTATTTTATCTTCAATTATTTCTATTACAAAAATATGAGAGAGGGAATAAAATGACTTTCCCAAACTAAAGAAATATCGAGGATTTAATAAAAAATCAAATAAGATTTTATTTTGGTTTTATTTGCTATTTTATTTGAATTTGGTAAAAATGCGCGTTTTTCAAAATTGCATTTAGGTACCAAATAAATGTTCATCCTGTGCGGCTTGATTTTAGAAGCCAGGGAAAATTTATTTTGGGATTTTTAGAGTCTGTTTAGTATTCCTTTTGTTTTTTCTGAGCGTAACTATTTAAGAAAAACGCAACCGACCTAACGGGCCGTGTCCGACCCGGACACTTGGCCCAGCCGGCTTTATAAGCCGGGGAGGCCCAGCCGAGACCCCCCCAAACCCTAGCCGCCGCTCGCCGCCTTTACCGCCGCCGCCGCATCGCGCCGCCGCCGCGCCACGCCGCCGCTGCCCCTCGCCACGCCGCCGCCGCCCGCGCTGCCGTCCTGCGCCGACCCCGCCGCCCGCCGGACCGCCGCCCCGCCGCTCGCCGGAGGTAGACCTCGCCGCTGCCGGTTTTTCTCAAAAGACCGTTCAGTTTTCTGTCGGTTCTCGTTCGGTTTTTTTAGTTTCGTTTTTTAAATAAATTTGTTTTCCGGTTTATTTATTTAGCGAGCATTCGCCCATTCGTTTGTTTTAACGAACGCATTCGTCATTTAGATCCAGATAACGAACGTCTGTTTGTTAATCTGTTCATCATTTTCTTTTTCTCGGATTAAATCCGCGACTTTTCTGATCGCGATTCCTGACCCGTTTTTCGTTCTAGTATAACTTTTTGCTCGTTTATCGGAATTAGGCGATTTAAGCGCCTGGAGTTTCATCTCGAAACCCTCTTTCCGTTTAACCAACTCAAACAAGCTTTTTCCTAAGTAAAAATTGCCCTAGATCCAGAATAGTAAACAAAGCCTGTTTCTTTTGTCGTTCGTCTTTCGTTGCTTCGTTTGATTTGATTCTTTTTGCCAACCAGAGTTCTTAAGTTGAACTTTCTGGTTAGATCTCTTATTTGAGTTTTACCTGTGCATTAGTTGAGTACTTATTGTATGCTTGTTTGTTTGCGATAGAGTACCCGGAGTGCGCCACTTGCTACTTCGAATCGCTAGGTTTCCCGGATCATCAGCAAGGCAAGTAACACTTTGATCATACTTCCAATTACCCAGTTTTATTGCATTAGATCAATCCTCACACCATTGCATGTTTAGGATCTAATTAAATTGTGGGTTTGGGAAGTAGTTGAGGTAGTACCTATTACCTATTTATTATCAAACCTTTGGGAGTTACTTCTACGTTTGCTTATTATGCCATGCTATGCTAGTAGACGTGGATTGGGTGAGTGTATCCATGACAGATGTGAGATTGTTAAATTAATGGTTTATCTAAGGTGGCAACTTAAATACACATCTGGGTGGATTGAGGCACCTGGGTATTCCAGTGATTGCCTGTTTTTCTTTTGGACCGCCACCGAGGCTCAAAGGGATCATGAGATTATTCATGCTAGAAACTTCCGTGTGCAGCCACAAGCTACTATGGGCTCTAGCATAGTTGACTAAGTTGTGCGAACTCTTATAGTGGTAGACTAGCAGATGTAGGGGAAAGTAGGTGTAACAGTCTACCTGATCGTAAGGTGCTAGCGCTTCTGAAAGACTATGTCTCGGTCATCCGTTTCTCAAACACCATGCAGTGCGAGAATCCCAACGGAGGAGATCGAGTCTTGTGGGGAAAAGTGTGCAAACCTCTGAAGAGTCTATAAACTAATCATGGTTAGCCGTGTCCCCGGTTATGGACATCTTGAGTATCTAGTACTTGGATTATCATGTGAATCTCATCATGTTACTCTAAATTAATTTTGTTGGGTTTTGTTTAATGATGATGCTTAATTGGGATTGAGAATGCTGTCAACCATTCTCAATGTTTAACAACTACCATGATAGTTAAATAAAATCTATTCCTTTGTAGTAGGGAAAAATTGGCTTTACGCAAAATTGTAACCATAGAGCTTTCCACCAGCCAAATATGCATATAGTATAGCCTATATCTTTTATTACTCTCTATGTGTTACCTTGCCAGCATATTCCATGTGCTGACCCATTTCGGGCTGCAACGTTCATGTTGCAGACTTTTCAGACGATGATTAAAGTGCGTTTAGGTCATGGTTCTATACTCAGTGATGCCGTTGGAGTTGATAGATTCACTTATCTTCCAAGCCTTCCCCTGTTATCGTTATTAGATGGCCTTAAGCCATATTTATTGTAATACGTTCTCTTTTGAGACACTCGATGTAATAAGTGTGTGATTGCCACTCTGTTATAAATCCTTCAAGTACTGTGTGGTGTTAGCATTACTGATCCAGGGATGACACTGGAGCACAGAGATTGCACCGTTTGAGGTCTGGTCGCTACAATGAGATTTACCATGTAACTAGCAGTGTGTCCCGCGCATTTGCGCGGCTAGATTTTCATTGTGTTACACTTGATTCAAAATTTATCAAGTTTACTGCTTTCATAATTTGCTGGTGTGACTATGATATCATTTTTATTTATTTTTGTGATACGTTCGCTTTCAAACATAACGTGCTAGCATCTACCAACTATTTTCTCCTGCCCATATCATCAGGTCCATGAATTTTGTACTTGATACCATGCTTGCTAGATATCATTGTGCTTGTGTTAGTGATATAACCATGTTCATCATGTACATCTTGAGATAATACAATTTCCTCTTGATGAATTTATTCACGAATGTTCTTACTTTGGATCATGTGTGATAACAGTGAGCTGATGGTATCGATGTTGGTGGCTCAATGTGCAGATCTATACGCACTATTCACTCAGTAAATATTTTAACTATTATCCCGTAAAAATAATAGTACCTATTTCACTCTGTTCCACTACTCCACACGCCCTACTATCTGAATATGCTGCATGTTATCTTTCTCGTAAGACTTTGGTTCCTTTCGCAAAAAAACATTGGTTAAATTGCATTATTTCCTCACTTAGCGCAATTCTATGTTCCAAAGCTTTCACACATGCGCATCTTAATAAAATTTCTAGTGTTCCTTTTTCCAAGTTAGGAAACGTAATTATCTATTCATTTTTGCTCGTTGGACATAGTATAGAAACTCTATTGCATGCACTTGCTCTCATTTCATATTTTATATTTCATAAATAAATTAGAATATAAGTGTTATGTAAAATAGGCATGTACTTCCTATCCACCTAATAAGAGTTATATATCAATTATAGATTTAAGCATGTCATAAATTATTTTGATATTTTTTAATCATATATTTTTGTAAATATGTACTAACATAGTGACAGTTAATATGGATCTGAGGGAGTAATATTGTTTAATAATTTACTTTTTGTAAAGTCTATATAATTCTAGTATTTTGGTGTATCATGCGAGGCATGGTCAGTTGCTCACCTAATATGCGAGTGGTCGATCTATGTCGTTTAGATTATCGGCGCCATAGAGTAAGTCCTCAACCTGGTCTTTTGAGAAAATATAGTGGTTATTTAAAATTATTTTTCAACTTAAGTTGCCGGGTGTTAGGCCATGTTTCCATAGGCAGGGCTATTCTGCATGCATATGCCTCGGCCGGCCGGCGGATGGCAGCTAGCTTAACCATCTAGTAGCAATGGAGTCCATTTGATTACCACTATTATTTTTAATTTAATTAGCAGACAGTAATTACATGCATGCACTCCGGGTACATGTAACGCTCCAGTGACATTAGAATCCGTTCTAGAGTCCAACGTACACACGTTTGGTGTAGTTTCTGTTTGAATCCATCATGGACTCTACATGCACCATGATCGTGCTGACCTTTTTTTCTCACGCACATGTACCACATATATGTTTATACGTGACGGTGCAATATCGTGCTAGATACACATTAGAATGTTACATAAAATCTTTTAAATCTCAGCCATCATTATTTTAATCAAACGGTGGAAATAATATTAGCATATGTGGATCAATGTGATGCCTTATTTGTCTCTTGTCTTAATTATATAATAGATCGAGTTTGTTTTGTTAGGGTTTGATCCCTAGTATCCATTATGTTCTAAGATTGATGTTGCTATGACTTTGCTATGCTTAATGCTTGTCACTAGGGCCCGAGTGCCATGATTTCAGAAATGAACCTATTATGTTTTCATGAATATATGTGAGTTCTTGATCCTATCTTGCAAGTCAATAGTCACCTACTATGTGTTATGATCTGGCAACCCCGAAGTGACAAAAATCGGGACCACTCTCGGTGATGACCGTAGTTTGAGGAGTTCATGTATTCACTAAGTGTTAATGCTTTGATCCGATACTCTATTAAAAGGAGGCCTTAATATCCCTTAGTTTCCAATAGGACCCCGCTGCCACGGGAGGGTAGGACAAAATATATCATGCAAGTTCTTTTCCATAAGCACGTATGACTATATTTGGAATACATGCGTACATTACATTGACGAACTGGAGCTAGTTCTGTGTCACCCTATGTTATAACTGTTGCATGAGGAATCACATCCAACATAATTATCCATCATTGATCCATTTCCTACGAGCTTTTCACATATTGATCTTTGCTTAGTTACTTTTTCGTTGCCACTGTTACGATTGCTACAAAAACTACTACTGTTACTTTTGTCACCGTTACTGTTATTTCTATACTACTTTGCTGCAGATATTAAGTCTTTCAGGTGTGGTTGAGTTGACAACTCAACTTTAATACTTGAGAATATTATTTGGCTCCCCTTGTGTCGAATCAATAAATTTGGGTTGAATACTCTACCCTCGAAAACTATTTCGATCCCCTATACTTGTGGGTTGTCAAGACTATTTTCTGGCGCCATTGCCGGGGAGCATAGCTCTATTCTTTGAGTCACTTGGGATTTATATCTGTTGTTCAATATGAGGAATTTGAAAGATGAAAGAACCAAGATTTTTCCCTCAACTACGAGGGGAGGTAAGGAACTGCCATCTAGTTCTGCACTTGACTCACCTTCTGTTATGAGTAAATTTGCGACACCTACACCTGTTATTGATTATGATATGTCGCATGTTATTGATGATGCCACTTCTGCTATGCATGATGCTTATGATGAAACTACTTCTATACTTGATAGTATCGTGCCATTAGGTGAATTTCTTGATGAACAACTTGCTAGGGTTAGAGAAAATGAAATTATTGAAACAGATAATATTGATGAAAGTGATGATGAAGATTCCCCCCTAGATATGAATTGCCTGATGTGCCTGAGGGTTATGTTATGGATGAAGAAACTGCTAGAGACCTTTTTGCTTGCAAAGATAGATATGATCTTAAGAAGGTGTTAGCTAAGCTGAAAGAAATGTCTTTGAATGCTAGAATGAAATATGACCCTGCTTTTACTATTTCACCTATCTGTATTTCTGATAAGGATTATGATTTCTCTATCGATCCTGAGTTAATTACTTTGGTTGAATCTGATCCTTTTTATGGCCATGAATATGAAACGGTTGTGGCACATCTTACTAAATTGAATGATATAGCCACCCTATTCACTCATGAGGAAAAAACTTGTTACTACTATATCCTTAAGTTATTTCCGTTCTCATTCAAGGGTGATGCTAAAATATGGTTTAATTCTCTTGCTCCTGGTTGTGTGCGTAGTCCCCAGGATATGATTTATTACTTCTCTGCTAAATATTTCCCCGCTCATAAGAAACAAGCTGCCTTAAGGGAAATATATAATTTTGTGCAAATTGAAGAAGAGAGTCTCCTGCAAGCTTGGGGGAGGCTTGTCCGATTACTTAATGCTTTGCCTAATCATCCTCTCAAGAAAAATGAAATACTTGATATCTTTTATAATGGACTAATCGATGCTTCCAGAGACCACTTGGATAGTTGTGCTGGTTGTGTTTTCAGGGAAAGTACTGTAGGGCAAGCTGAATTGCTATTGAATAATATATTGAGTAATGATAATGATTGGACACTTCCTGAACCAACTCCTAAGCCAACTCCAAAGAAAAGGGGTATTCTATTTCTCAGTCCTGAAGATATGCAAGAGGCAAAAAATCTATGAAAGAAAAGGGTATTAAAGTTGAAGATGTTAAGAATTTACCACCTATCATGGTCTTAATAACTCGACATAGGTAGTCAAGGTAAATTCTGTCTATATATTTGGTGAAGGTGATATTCCTTGTCATAAGTGTTCTAGCCAAGGGTTGGATGAGTCTGATAATTTTATTGATAAACAAGAAAACTTCAATGCTTATGTTGGTAGAAAATTGAAACGTAATGATTACATGGTTGAACACTTGAGTGATTATATGTCTAGAGTTAAAGGCGACCTTAAACTTATTAGTAAACATGCTTCTATGGTTACCACTCAGGTAGAACAAGTGCTTAAAGCACAAGATGATTTGGTTAATGAATTAAATAATAAGAAATATGATACTGCTCTTAGAGTTATGACTAGAGGGGGTAAAATGACTTAGGAACCTTTGTATCCTGAGGGCCACACTAAGAGAGTTGAGCAAGATTCTCAGAGAACTAATGTTGATGCACCTAGTCCTTCTAAGAATAAGAAAAAGAAAAATGATAGGACTTTGCATGCTTCTAGTGAACCTGTTGTTGACACACCTGAGAATCCCAATGATATTTCTATTTCTGATGCTGAAACACAATCTGGTAATGAACATGAACCTAGTGATAGTGATGATGTTCATGTTGATGCTCAACCTAGCAATAACAATGATGTAGAGATTGAACCTGCTGTTGATCCTGATAAACATAATCAAAGAACCAACGTTATGATAAGAGAGACTTCGTTGCTAGGAAACACGGTAAAGAAAGAGAACCATGGGTTCAGAAACCCATGCCTTTTTCTCCTAAACCATCCAAGAAAAAGGATGATGAGGGTTTTGAGCGCTTTGCTGAAATGATTAGACCTATCTTTTTGCGTATGCGTTTGACTGATATGCTTAAAACGAATCCTTATGCTAAGTATCTGAAGATATTGTTACAAATAAAAAAATATACCGGAAGCTGAAATTTCCACCATGCTTGCCAATTATACTTTTAAAGGTGGAATACCAAAGAAACTAGGAGATCCCGGAGTACCAACTATACCATGCTCCATTAAAAGAAACTATGTTAAAACTGCTTTATGTGATCTTGGAGCCAGTGTTAGTGTTATGCCTCTCTCTTTATATCATAGACTTGATTTGAATAAGTTGACACCTACTGAAATATCTTTGCAAATGGCCTATAAATCAACTACTATACCTGTCGGTATCTGTGAGGATGTGCCTACTGTGGTTGCAAACGTTACTATTTTAACGGACTTTGTTATTCTTGATATTCCCGAGGACGATAGTATGTTGATTATCCTTGGGAGACCCTTTTTGAATACTACATGGACTGTTATTGATTGCAAGAAAGGCAATGTCACTTTTCATGTTAATGGTAATGAGCATACGGTACACTTTCCGAGGAAACAACCTCAAGTCCATAGTATCAATTCTATTGGAAAAATTTCAACGATTACTATTGGAGGTTTTGAATTCCATCTTCCTACTGTCAAGAAGAAATATGATATGCTTATTATTGGGACATGCATATCCCCGTTGAGGTAACGTAGTGTTATTCGAAAATTCTTCGGTTTCATGTTATTCGGAAAGAGTTTGTTAACAAGACTTGATCAACCTTGTTAGTGGATTCCTTTTGATGAGCACGAGATGGATGAAGTTAGAAAGCACAACTCTGTGTACCCTTCTTTTACTTTATGTTATTTAAATTAAATAAAGCAAAAGTAGTATTTTATGTCTGTTTCCTGAATTATCCTTGCAATAAAAATACCCCAAAAATAGAAGTTCTCCAAATGTCCTGAAAATGAAATATGATTTTTGGTAGAATATTTAAGAATTTCTGGTATTGAGAACACACCAGGCGGGCCCACCATTTTGCCGAGAGGGCACAGGGCGCACCCACCCCCTAGGCGCGCCCCCTGCCTCATGGGCCCCACATGGACCCCCTCCACTTACTCCAGCACCCACTGACTTCGTCTTCCTTCAGAAAAATCCTCCCATAGCTCAAACCCGTGTTCTAGCTCATCTTGCTGCCATTTTCGATCTCTTTGCTCAAAGCTCCATTCACAAAACTGTTTTGGGGGATTGTTCTTCGGTATGTGACTCCTCCAATGGTCCAATTAGTTTTCATTCTAGTGCTTTATTTATTGCAAAATTTTGCTGCTAAGGTGACCCTATTCTTGAGCTTGCATGTCAAATTTATATGGTCCGAAGTAGTTTTAATGCATGATATAGCCTTGATGACCACAAGTATAGGGGATCTATCGTAGTCCTTTCGATAAGTAAGAGTGTCGAACCCAATGAGGAGCAGAAGGAAATGACAAGCGGTTTTCAGTAAGGTATTCTCTGCAAGCACTGAAATTATCGGTAACAGATAGTTTTGTGATAAGGTAATTTGTAACAGGTAACAAGTAACAAAAGTACATAAAGTGCAACAAGATGGCCCAATCCTTTTTGTAGCGAAGAACAATCCTGGATAAACTCTCATATAAAGGAAAGCGCTCCCGAGGACACATGGGAATTATCGTCAAGCTAGTTTTCATCACGCTCATATGATTCGCGTTCGTTACTTTGATAATTTGATATGTGAGTGGACCGGTGCTTGGGTACTACCCTTCCTTGGACAAGCATCCCACTTATGATTAACCCCTCTTGCAAGCATCCGCAACTACAAAAGAAGTATTAAGGCAAACCTAACCATACCATGAAACATATGGATCCAACTCAGCCCCTTACGAAGCAACGCATAAACTGGGGTTTAAGCTTCTGTCACTCTAGCAACCCATCATCTACTTATTACTTCCCAATGCCTTCCCCTAGGCCCAAACAATGGTGAAGTGTCATGTAGTCGACGTTCACATGACACCACTAGAGGAGATACAACATACATCTCATCAAAATATCAAACGAATACCAAATTCACGTGAGTACTTATAGCAAGACTTCTCCCATGTCCTCGGGAACAAACGTAACTACTCACAAATCATATTCTTGTTCATAATCAGAGGGGTATTAATATGCATAAAGGATCTGTACATATGATCTTCCACAAAATAAACCAACTAGCATCAACTACAAGGAGTAATCAACACTACTAGCAACCCACATGTACCAATCTGAGGTTTTGGGACCAAGATTGGATACAAGAGATGAACTAGGGTTTGAGATGAGATGGTGCTGGTGAAGATGTTGATGGAGATTTACCCCCTCCCGATGAGAGGATCGATGGTGATGACGATGGTGATGATTTCCCCCTCCCGGAGGGATGCTTCCCCGGCAGAACAACTCCGCCGGAGCCCTAGATTGGTTCCACCAAGGTTCCGCCTCGTGGCAGCGGTGTTTCCTCCTGAAAGCTTGCTTATGATTTTTTCTAGGGCGAAAGATCTAGTATAGCCAAATATGGGCACCAGAGGCCTACCAAGGGCCCACGAGACAGGGGGCGCGCTTAGGTGGGTAGGGCGCGCCCCCCACCCTCGTGGATGGTGGGTGGCCCCCTCTGGTGCTTTCTTCGCCCAATATTTTTTATATATTCTAAAACTGACTTCCGTGGAGTTTCAGGACTTCTGGAGTTGTGAAGAATAGGTCTCTAATATCTTCTCCTTTTCCATCCCAGAATTCCAGCTGCCGGCATTCTCCCTCTTCATGTAAACCTTATAAAATAAGAGAGAATAGGCATACGTATTGTGATATAATGTGTAATAACATCCCATAATGCAATAAATATTGATATAAAAGCATGGTGCAAAATGGAAGTATCAATTCCCCCAAGATTAGACCTTGCTTGTCCTCAAGCGAAAGCCGATATCGAAAAATATGTCCACATGTTTAGAGATAGAGGTGTCGATAAAATAAAATACGGACATGAGGGCATCATGATCATTCTTAGAACATCAACACACACACACACACATATATATATATATATTGTCATATGATTTCTTATGCTAAAGTAACAATTCATTCACAATTTCAATTATAAATCAGAACTTCATTGAAAACTAACAACCTATAATCTCAGTCATTGAAGCAATTGAAATTTATCATAACATCGGAAAGAGTCAATATAAGAGCTTTTCAGCAAGTCCAGATACTCAACTATCATTTAGTCTTTCATAATTTCTAACACCCACGCAATACTTATGGGTATGAAGTTTTAATCAGACAGAGAGAAAGATAGGGGCTTATAGTTTTGCCTCCCAACCTTTTATCTCAAGGGTAATGTCAACAATAATAGTTTATGAAAACCCACATCCAATTAGCTATATATATCAGGATCTTTTCGACACACAGTGCTTGCCAAAGGATAAAATCTAAAAAGGAAAGGTGAAGATCACCATGACTCTTGTATGAAGTATAGGACAAAAATAAAAGATAGGCCCTTCGCAGAGGAAGCAGAGGTTGTCATGTGTTTTTATGGTTGGGTGCATGAAATCTTAATGCAAAAGAACGTCACTTTATATTGCCACTTGTGATATGGACCTTTATTATGCAGTCTGTCGCTTTTATTTCTTCCACATCACAAGATCGTATAAAGCTTATTTTCTCCACACTAATAAATCATACATATTTAGAGAGCATTTTTTATTGCTTGCAACAATGACAACTTACTTGAAGGATCTTACTCAATCCATAGGTAGATATGGTGTACTCTCATGGAAAAACTGGTTTTAAGGATATTTGGAAGCACAATTAGTATCTCTACTTGGTGCAAAGAATTTGGCTAGCATGAGGGGGAAAGGAAAGCTCAACATGTTGGATGATCCATGACAATATAATTTATTTTGGATGTAAGAAAGCATAACCCATTACGTTGTCTTCCTTGTCCAACATCAACTTTTTAGCATGTCATATTTTAATGAGTGCTCACAATCATAAAATATGTCCAAGATAGTATATTTATATGTGAAAACCTCTCTTTCTTTATTACTTCCTATTAATTGCAACGATGACCAAAACTATGTTTGTCAACTCTCAACAACTTTTATTCATCATACTCTTTATATGTGAAGTCATTACTCTCCATAAGATCAATATGATCTCTTTATTTACTTTTATTCTTACTTTTATTCCCTCAAGATCATAGCAAGATAACAAAGCCCTTGACTCAAAACTAATCTTTATTATATATAGCTCACGGACTCGATTACATAGAAGGATCATAAAGCATAACTCAAAACTAGATGATACTAAAACTTTATTCTACTAGATCAAGATATTACCAAAAGGATCGAACTAAGAAAACGGTAAAGATAGAAGTGTGATGGTGATACGATATCGGGGCACTCCCCCAAGCTTGGAGGTTACCAAGGGGAGTGCCCATACCCGATACTCAGTTCTCCTTTGGTGGTAGTGATGATGGAGTTGTTGATGATGTAGGCTTGTCGTCCAACATCGAGCGTAGGAGGTGCTCCAACTTACAAATAATGCCCTTGAGTGCGGTGATATGCTATTGCAACAGAATATATTCATGAGTTAGATACTTGTTTTGCACCTGAGGTATTTCAATCATCTTGAAAGCTTCAATTTTGGTAGGGGTAAGAATATTGTAATGAGGTTGAAGGATGTCTTCTTCTTCTACTACTACCGGAGCTTAATCCTCCGTGGCCTTCTTGATCCCATCATCCTTATTGATCTTCCCGGGTTCTTCTCTCTTCAGCTCTATCTTCATTAGCCAAGCATCCTCGCCCTCATTGTTGGAGGAAGGGTACGACATGATGCCTGAGGTTGACAACTCTGGCAGAAAACAGCTCAAAACAAAATAGAGGATAATTGCGTGGTACGGTGGTCAAAACCTTCGGGAGATTATATAATGAATTTTTACCGACAAAAAGAAGTGTCATGCAAGAAAACAGAGTCCAGAGGGCACACGAGGTGCCCACGAGGCAGGGGCGCGCCCTGCACCCTCGTGCACGCCTCGTGTCCTTTCCGGACTGCTTCTTATTTTCCTATTTTCTTGAATATTCCAAAAGGGAGAAAAATTGATATTAGAACTGTTTTGGAGTCGGTTTACTTACTGTACCACATACCTCTTCCTTTTCGGAGGCTGAAACGTTCTGGAAGGTGTCCCTTATATACTCCTCCGGGGTTACGGTTTCAATAACATTAGTTTCAACATTTATAGGATTACCTTAGATATAATGTTTGATTCTTTGACCGTTCACCACCCTCGGATTTGTGCCTTCGAAGTTGTTGATTTTTATGGCACCAGAACGATAGGCCTCCTCGATAACGTAAGGACCTTCCTGTTTAGAGAGGAGTTTTCCTGCAAAAAATTTAAAAGAGAGTTGTATAACAATATATAATCACCTACATTAAACTCACGTTTTTGTATCCTTTTGTCATGCCATCTTTTAACTTTTTATTTAAATATTTTGGCATTCTCATAGGCATGGGTTCTCCACTCATCAAGTGAGATAATGTCAAATAGTCTCCTCTCACCAGCAAGTTTGAAGTCATAGTTGAGCTCTTTAATGGCCCAATATGCCTTATGTTCTAGTTCGAGAGGTAAGTGACATGCTTTTCCATAAACCATTTTATATGGAGACATACCAATAGGATTTTTATATGCAGTTCTACAGGCCAATAATGCATCATCAAGTTTCTTGGACCAATTCTTTCTAGATCTATTAATAGTCTTTTGCAAAATTAATTTAAGCTCTCTATTGCTCAGTTCTACTTGACCACTAGACTGTGGGTGATATGGGGATGCAATTCTATGATTAACATCATACTTAGCAAACATTTTACGAAAGACACCATGAATAAAGTGTGAACCACCATCAGTCATTAAGTATCTAGGGACTCCAACCCTCAGAAAAATAACTTCTTTAAGCATCTTAATAGAGGTGTTATGACCAGCACTACTAGTTGGAATAGCTTCTACCCACTTAGTAATGTAATCAACATCAACTAAAATATGTGTATACTCATTAGAGGAAGGAAAAGGTCCCATATAATCAAAGCCCCAAACATCAAATGGTTCAATAACAAGTGAATAATTCATAGGCATTTCTTGACGTCTACTAACATTACCAATTCTTTGACATTCATCACAAGACAAGACAAACTTACGGGCATCCTTGAAGAGAGTAGGCCAATAAAAACTGGATTGCAATACCTTATGTGCAGTTCTATCTCCAGCATGGTGTCCTCCATAAGCCTCGCAGTGACACTTGCGTAGGATCTGTTCCTGTTCATGCTCAGGTACACAACGTCTAATAACACCATCTACTCCTTCTTTATAAAGGTATGGGTCACCCCAGAAGTAATGTCTTAAATCATAGAAAAAGTTTTTCTTTTGTTGGTATGTTAAACTAGGTGGTATAAATTTAGCAACAATGTAATTAGCATAATCAGCATACCATGGAGCAGTATGAGAAGCATTTATGACAGCTAATTGTTCATCAGGAAAGCTATCATCAATAGGTAGTGGGTCATCAAGAACATTCTCTAAACTATATAAGTTGTCTGCAATGGGGTTCTCAGCTCCCTTTCTATCGATAATATGCAAATCAAATTCTTGTAGTAGGAGAACCCATCTAATAGCATCTTTCTATATAGGTTTAGCATCTTTCTTTTCCATAAGGTATTTAATAGCAGCATGATCAGTGTGAACTATTACTTTAGAATCAACAATATAAGGTCTGAACTTATCACAAGCAAATACAGTTGCTAAAAATTCCTTTTCAGTAGTAGCATAATTTCTCTGGGCACTGTCTAGAGTTTTACTAGCATATTGGATAACATTTAATTTCTTATCAACTCTTTGTCCTAGAACAGCACCTACAGCATAATCACTAGCATCACGCATAATTTCAAAGGGTAAATTCCAATCAGGTGGCTGAACAATAGGTGTAGAAATCAAAGCTTTCTTAAGTATTTCAAATGCTTCGACACAATCATCATCAAAGACAAAAGGAACATCTTTTTGTAAGAGATTAGTCAGAGGCCTGGAATTTTTTTGAGAAGTCTTTAATGAACCTCCTACAAAAACCGTCATGACCAAGGAAACTTCTTATACCTTTAATGTCCTTTGGACACAACATCTTTTGAATAACATCAACTTTAGCTTTATCAACTTCAATACCTATTTCAGAAATTTTATGCCCCAAGACAATACCTTCATTAACCATAAAGTGGCATTTCTCCCAATTCAAGACAAGATTAGTTTCTTCACATCTCTGCAAAACTCGATCAAGGTTGCTTAAGCAATCATCAAAAGAAGTTCCATATACGGGGAAATCAACCATGAAAACCTCAACAATCTTTTTACAGAAGTCAGAGAATATAGCAGTCATACATCTTTGAAAGGTAGCAGGTGCATTACATAAACCAAAAGGCATGCGTCTATAAGCAAAGGTACCGAAAGGGCAAGTAAAATTGGTCTTTTCCTGATCCTCTTTTGACACAGGTATTTGAGAGAAACCAGAATAACCATCTAGAAATCAAAAATGTGTATGTTTGGATAATCTTTCTAGCATTTGATCAATGAAAGGTAGAGGGTAATGATCCTTTTTAGTAGCTTTATTTAGTTTGCGGAAATCAATTACCATTCTATAACCTATAACAATTCTTTGTGGGATCAATTCATCTTTATCATTAGGAACAACAGTAATACCTCCTTTCTTAGGGACACAATGGACATGACTTACCCACTAACTATCAGCAACAGGATAAATTATACCTTCCTCCAGAAGCTTTAGTATTTATTTTCTTACCACTTCCTTCATGTTATGATTTAACCATCATTGGTGATCAACAACCGGTTTAGCGTCTTTCTCCAATTTTATTTTGTGCTGGCATAGAGTGGGACTAATGCCCTTAAGATCATCAAGAGTATATCCAATAGCAGCACGGTGCTTCTTCAGAGTTTTCAATAATTTCTCTTCTTCCTTCTCTGAAAGGTTAGCACTAATAATAAAAGGATATATCGTGTTTTCATCAAGATAAGCATATTTAAGAGTATCCGGTAATGGTTTAAGCTCAAACACGGGATCACCCTTGGGTGGAGGAGGATCCCCTAGAATTTCAACAGGTAAGTAGTATTTCAAAATAGGTCCCTGTTTAAAGAATACTTCATCTATTTCCCTTCTTTCATTCATAAACATATCATTTTCATGGTCTAGCAAATATTGTTCTAAACGATCATTAGGAGGCACGGCAATAGAAGCAAGACTAATAATTTCATCTTTACTAGGCAATTCTTGATCATAGGGTTGTGTACGAAATTTAGCAAAATTAAAATCATGAGACATATCCTCTAAACCAACAGAAACAATATCCTTTTTGCAGTCTATCTTAGCATTAACAATATTCAAGAAGGGTCTACCAAATATAATGGGACAAAAGTCATCTTGTGGGGAACCAAGAACAAGAAAATCAGCAGGATATTTTGAAGGAAATATGCCCTAGAGGCAATAATAAAGTTATTATTTATTTCCTTATATCATGATAAATGTTTATTATTCATGCTATAATCGTATTCGCCGGAAACTTAGTACATGTGTGAATACATAGACAAACAGAGTGTCACTAGTTTGCCTCTACTTGACTAGCTCGTTGAATCAATGATGGTTATGTTTCCTAACCATAGACATGAGTTGTCATTTGATTAACGGGATCACATCATTAGAGAATGATGTGATTGACTTGACCCATCCGCTAGCTTAGCGCGATGATCATTACAGTTTCATTTCTATTGCTTTCCTCATGACTTATACATGTTCCTCAGACTATGAGATTATGCAACTCCCGAATACTAGAGGAACACCTTGTGTGCCATCAAACGTCACAACATAACTGGGTTATTATAAAGATGCTCTACCGGTGTCTCCGATGGTGTTTATTGAGTTGGCATAGATCAAGATTAGGATTTGTCACTCCAAGTATCGGAGAGGTATCTCTGGGACCTCTCGGTAAAGAACATCACTATAAGCCTTGCAAGCAATGTAGCTAATGAGTTAGTTACAGGATGTAGCATTACGGTACGAGTAAAGAGACTTGCCGGTACGAGATTGAGCTTGGTATTGAGATACCGACGATCGAATCTCGGGCAAGTAACACATCGATGACAAAAGGAACAACGTATGTTGTTATGCGGTTTGACCGATAAAGATCTTCGTAGAATATGTAGGAACCAATATGAGCATCCAGGTTCCGCTATTGGTTATTGACCGGAGATGAGTCTCGGTCATGTCTACATAGTTCTCGAACCCGTAGGGTCCGCACGCTTAACGTTCGGTGACGATCGGTATTATGAGTTTATGTGTTTTGATGTACCAAAGGTAGTTCGGAGTCCCGGATATGATTACAAACATGATGAGGAGTCTCTAAATGGTCGAGACATAAAGATTGATATATTGGACGACTATATTCGGACATCGGAAGTGTTCCGGGTGATTTCGGAGAAAACAGGAGTGCCGGAGGGGTTACCGAAACCCCCCGGGGAAGTATTGGGCCTTAGTAGGCCTTAGGGGAGAGAGATGGCAGCATCTCAGGAGGTGGCATGGCCCCCAAAGGGGAGTCCGAATAGGACTAGCGGAGGGGGGCGCGGCCCCTCTTTCCCTCTCCCTCTCCCTCTCTTTCCTTCCCCCTTCCTCCTTCCTAGTAGGACTAGGAAAGGATGAATCCTACTCCTAGTAGGAGGAGGATTCCTCCTCTCCTTGGGCGCCACTAGGGCCGGTCGGCCTCCCCTCTTGCCCCTTTATATATGGGGGCAGGGGGCACCCTAGGACACACAAGTTGATTGTTCCAAGCCATGTGCGGTGCCCCCCTCCACCATAATCCACCTCGGTCAGATTGTAGCGGTGCTTAGGTGAAGCCTTGTTGCGGTAGCAACATCATCACCATCATCACGCCGTCGTGCTGACGAAGCTCTCCCTCAAAGCTCTACTGGATCATGAGTTCGCGGGACGTCACCGAGCTGAACGTGTGCAGATCGCGGAGGTGTCGTACCTTCGGTGCTGGGATCGGTCGATCGTGAAGAAGTATGACTACATCAACTGCGTTATCATAACGCTTCCGCTTACGATCTATGAGGGTACATAGACGATGCTCTCCCCTCTTATTTCTATGCATCACCATGATCTTGCATGTGCGTAGGATTTTTTTTGAAATTACTGCGTTCCCCAATAGTGGCATCCGAGCCAGGTTTATGCGTAGATGTTATATGCACGAGTAGAACACAAAGGAGTTGTGGGCGTGGGTATATACATATTGGTTGCCGTCACTAGTTGATTCTTGATTCGGCAGTATTGTTGGATGAAGCGGCCCAGACCGACATTACGTGTACACTTACGCGAGACTGGTTCTACCGACGTGCTTTGCACACAGGTGGCTGGTGCGTGTCAGTTTTTCCAACTTTAGTTGAATTGGATTCAACTAGCACATATGCCCGTGTGTTGCAATGGGGAGATAATTTTTTTGCAACAAGCAACGGAGAGAGAATTGATGTGTTCATCAAAAACAGTCTCCATGGTGGTGGGTGACAGAGCGAGTAGCTGCGGTCTTCTCACGGGTCATGCTCGGCCCGCGAGATCTTGATAGTGGTGTGGCTGGTCGGCATGGCGGCGACTGAGGGAGTCCTGGATTAGGGGGTGTTCGGGTAGCCGGACTATACCTTCAGCCGGACTCCTGGACTATGAAGATACAAGATTGAAGACTTCGTCCCGTGTCCGGAGGGGACTTTCCTTGGCATGGAAGACAAGCTTGGCGATGCGGATATTCAAGATCTCCTACCATTGTAACCGACTCTATGTAACCCTAACCCTATCCGGTGTCTATATAAACCGGAGGGTTGTAGTCCGTAGGCAATCAACTCCATATACAACAATCATACCATAGGCTAGCTTCTAGGGTTTAGCCTCCTTGATCTCGTGGTAGATCTACTCTTGTACTACCCATATCATCAATATTAATCAAGCAGGACGTAGGGTTTTACCTCCATCAAGAGGGCCCGAACCTGGATAAAACATCGTGTTCCCTGCCTCCTGTTACCATCCGGCCTAGACGCACAGTTTGGGACCCACTACCCGAGATCCGCCAGTTTTGACACTGACATTGGTGCTTTCATTGAGAGTTCCTCTGTGTCATCGCCTTTAGGCCCGATGGTTCCTTTGATCATCAACAATGATACGGTCCAGGGTGAGACTTTTCTCCCCGGACAGATCTTCATCTTCGGTGGCTTCGCTCTGCGGGCCAATTCGCTCGGCCACTTGGAGCAGATCGAAAGCTACGCCCCTGGCCATCAAGTCAGGTTTGGAAGCTTAAACTACACGGCTGACATCCGCGGAGACTTGATCTTCGACGGGCTCGAGCCACGGCCAAGCGCGCCACACTATCTCGAGGGGCATGATCTAGCTCTGCCCCCGGATAGTGTCCTGGAGGCCGCACACGCATCGGCTCCGACCCCTAACTCGGAGCCTATTGCACCAATTGAGGATGAACGGTTGGACGTCACCTCGGGGGCTGCGATCCCGAAAGAGATCGAGCCAAACGCTAGCCCCGCACTCTGCACGACCCGTGACTCCGAGGATCCGGACTCCTCCCCGGACTCCGAACCCCCCGCGCCCCTGGTAATCGAATCCGATTGGGCGCCGATAATGGAGTTCACCGCCGCAGACATCTTTCAGCACTCGCCTTGTGGCGATATCCTGAACTCTCCCAAGACTCTCTCCTTATCAGGAGAGCCCTGGCCGAACTACGGTCAGCGAGGATGGGATACGGACGATGAAGAAATTCAAAGCCCACCCACCACCCACTTGGTAGCCACTGTCGACAATTTAAACGACGTGCTCAACTTCGACTCTGGAGACATCGACAGCATGGATGACGATGCAGGAGATACCGACGAACCAACGCCCATAGGGCATTGGACAGCCACCTCATCTCATGATGTGTACATGGTGGATACCCCTAAAGGAAGCGACAATGAGGAAAAAGGGGATGGGACGGGAGATCGACCACCGAAAAGCAATCAAAGCATCGGCATAAACGCCGACCCAAGCCCCGCCTCAACAAAAACCAAGCCATAGAGCAGGACAAGCCGGTAGACGATGAGCAGGCCTTAGAGCAACCGTCCGAATAGGGCAACACGGATAGAGAAATCGAACATCCTTCCTCCGGCGAAAACAGCATTCCGGACGACCTCACGCCGAATAAACCTATGGAGCAGAAGAACCTCCACGAGAGGCTTGTTGCAACTGCACGCAGCCTAAAGAAGCAGAAGCGGAAGCTAAAAACAGCGGAAGACGCACTCCAGACTAGATGGAGCAAAATAATCAACACCACAGATAAGTACGGCGACAGTCGCCGCACTAAAAGCTATCCGAAAATAAAGCTACTGCCTGAATTCGACGAAGAGGCCCTAGAGCCCTCGCATTCAAAAAATGAAAAAGCCACACGGTCGGATAGACGACCCCATAAAGTGGCAAGCGGCGCCGCACCTAAATCAGCATGCGACCCACCTAAGGATTCGCATCATGGCCCAGTCAGGTCCATTTATGGGCCAAGAAAGCAAGCTCTCATAAGCAACACTATGAAGCCATCATCAGAATCCGGTACACCCAAATACAGGGGCGCCGTACACCCCCTATGTTTCACCGATGAGGTCCTGGACTATGAATTCCCAGAGGGATTCAAACCCGTAATCATAGAGGCATATGATGGAACAACAGACCCTGGAGTCTGGATCGAGGATTATATCCTCCACATACACATGGCTAGAGGAGATGATCTCCACGCCGTAAAATATCTACCCCTTAAGCTTAAAGGGCCAGCCCGGCATTGGCTTAAAAGCCTTCCCGAAAACACAATTGGAAGCTGGGAAGAGCTCGAGGATGCTTTCCGAGCAAACTTTCAAGGGACCTATGTCCGCCCTCCGGATGCAGACGATCTTAGTCACATAACTCAACAACCCGGAGAATCAGCTCGGCAGTTTTGGAATAGATTCCTCACTAAAAAGAATCAGATAGTCGACTGTCCAGACGCCGAAGCCTTAGCAGCTTTCAGGCATAACGTCCGAGACGAATGGCTCGCCAGACACCTCGGCCAAGAAAAGCCAAGAACAATGGCCGCACTAACAAGCCTCATGACCCGCTTTTGTGCAGGGGAGGACAGCTGGTTGGCAAGGTGCAGCCCCAGCGACCCAAGTACATCCAAAACTAGGGATGGAAAACCGCGACGCAACAAGGACCGTCGCTGGACTAAGGACAAAAGTCGGAAGAGCACGGCAGTCAATGCCGGATTCAAAGGCTCACGACAAAATCAGGAAAATCGCCCCCCAGGATAATAGGGACGATCCATCCAACCTAAGTAAAATCCTGGATAGGATATGTCAGATACACAGTACTCCCGGGAAGCCTGCTAACCATACCCACAGAGACTGTTGGGTTTTCAAACAATCCAGCAGACTCAATGCCAAACACAAGGGGCTCGACACACCAAGCGAAGACGAGGACAAACCCCAAAAGCAGAGCACCAGGAAACAAAAGAACTTCCCACAAGAAGTAAAAACAGTGAACTCACTTCACATAAAAAAACATGCGGCGCCCGTAAAGGTACGCACCACACGACCCAAAGGGTCCTACTACTGGTTGTCAAAACCGATCATCTTCGATCAGCTAGATTATTCTAGGAATATCAAGAATGTAGGTTGGACTGCCTTGATACTCCATCCAATAATTGGCGGACTCCAGTTTTCAAATGTCCTTATGGACGGCGGCAGTGGACTAAACCTGATATATCAGGATATAATCCAGCACATGGGAATAAACCCAGCAAGAATCCGCCGCAGCAAAACCTCCTTTCAAGGGGTAATACCTGGTCCAGACACCCATTGTATGGGTTTTCTCCGGCTCGAAGTCATATTCGGCTCTGCCGATAACCTCCGCCGCGAAAAGCTGACCTTCCATATCGTCCCGTTCTCAAGTCGCTTTCAAGCACTACTGGGACGCGAAGCTTTCGCTCACTTTAACGCAATACCGCATTATGCATCTCTTACACTTAAGATGCCCGGTCCATGAGGTATCATCTCTTTGAAGGGGAAGCACTAAAGTGCGCCTCCCCAAGCGGAGGACTGTGCGGCCGCTTTGACAGCCCCACAGCAAAATGGCCTCACCGGCCAAAAGAAACTTCGAAATAGGTCATTCAAGACCACGAACGCGGATGGACGAGTTCGGTGCAAAATCATCATTGATGCAGGCCTAGAAGCCATATACCCCCGCACTAGGGGCTCCACGCATATACAATAAGAGACAATAAAGCTCAATCTTATATATCTTACTTTATACTTTGCTTATTTTAAACTTTTTCGGCACGACCCGTTTTCAACTCAGTTCCTCTCTTTTACAGATGAACGTCGTGCGGCGCCCGTCCAGGACACGGCACAATGGAGACACAGGCGCAGACGTGCAGTAGGGACCCGTCCTAAAGGATTCTTTTTAGATTAAGACCCTGCGTAAACCTTTTTTACCGTCTCTTGTTGCTACACATCCCCTGTTTTTTTTCTTTCTGATATAACCAAGGAGGAGGCTGGCGTCTTGGCATGTGGACACGTCAGAATTTTTGCACGTACTTGGACACTAGGGGCTTTTTTAATAAAGAGTGTTGTTTCGCCCGCACTCATAAAGACCGAACACCTTAGGGAGTGTTCGGCGTCGCGAGTTTTGGCATTATATGCATCAGCTCCGAATCATGTCTTTGGTCAAATGTTGGGTTGCCCGGCTCCTGAGTTCGGCTACCTTACGTTCCGCTCTATCGGCTAAGGTAGCACCAGGAGAACTACTGCGATTGTGCCCCCGGTTCGGCCGGGCGAGCACCTCAATAGAGAAAGCCGAAAACTAACTGTCATGATGTAGCGTGAGACTGGTCAGCCACTGGATGACCTATCGGAATCTATCGGATTCCTCCGCTTTAACGAAGGGCTGCTTCCCGGTCAGGCACATATGCGCCCCGAATTCGGACGAGCGCAGTTGCCACCAAGGAGCTACCTAAAGAGTCTCACTGTCAAACTCCTATGGCTAAGTGAAAGTGTTAAAGCATTATAGTCCGGTTGCCTGGCCTGCTGCGCTATCACCTCCTTTGTAGGACCAAGACGTTGGGTTAAGTGTGAAAATGCATCTTCTGCGAGCACCCCCTCACTATGTGCGTGGGGGCTGAAGCCAACGACTGCCATCTTTCAGATTATATATATATATATATATCTTAAAACGGCCACACAGGAGGTGTTCCCAATACTTGGAGGCACAAGTATAAAAAAGGCCACTACAGTTTATCAAAATATTACTTTATAAATACATATGCTATCATAACATAGCATCTTTTGGGCACTGCGTCTCTATTACACGAGCGCCTTCAAGAACTTCTTGAAAATAGTGCTCGGAGGGTACTCGGCTTTGGTCCGAATCTCGGGACACAACAATGGTGGTCTCCATCTCTGCCCAGTATGTCTTAACACGGGCAAGAGCCATCCTAGCGCCCTCTATGCATGCTGACCTCTTCATTGCATTTATACGCGGCACCGCATCAAGGAATTGCTGCACCAAGCTGAAATAACTCTTCGGCTCCGATCTCCCTGTCCACAGGTGACCCATGACGTACTTCATGGCGAGTCCAGACAACCTATTCAGTTTGGCCCATTGAGCCAAACGATCATCCACTGCCAGTGGACGCTCTGAATTGTGAAACTGCGACCAGAAAAGCTTTTCCACTTCGCGATCTTTCTGATCTTGAAAGTGTTCGGTCGCATCAGCAGCACTCGCTGCCAAGTCCAGATAGGTATCCTCCACACTCCACATCCGGTCCAACGGAGCAAACTTCGGATCACAAAATTTCCTTCGCAGCATAAAAGGCTTTCCAGCCGCAATCTGTTCGGCCTAACGTAGCTCCTCCTTCGCAGCTCTCATTGTAGAGCGCGCGTCCTTGGCATTGGCAACGGCCTTCTCTAAGTCTGTCTGTTTCGCCTGGTCTTCTTTTTCAAGAAGTCTGCAACGGTCGGTAGCGCTTTTTAACTTTTCGGCCATCTCGACCATCTCCTCCTTGCTTCGGCAATGAGCAGCCTGTTCGGCTCTCAGCTCTTCAAGGGCCTTCTCGGCAGCCGCATCGCTTTTCCTGGCTTGCTCTTTAGCTCGGGCAAGTTTTGCCCTAAGATTCTCCATGACGGTCGTACCATCTGCGTCGAGCACACACATTGTAAGACACTAGCATGAAGCTCCTCTTACCTGATGCCGCCCAAAGAATTACATACCTTGAGCCTCATCAAGCTGCTTGTTGACAAGCGCGATGTCGGCATCTGCCACGTCCAGTTGCCGCTTTAGTTCGGCCACATCATCAGTTCGGCTTGATTCCGGACACCTCGCCACCTACATTCAAAGGCGACATCTTAGACCTGGGATTATGATCCTCTGTGTGCCGTCATTTCTTGACAACGAGTAGAGTCTCAGGGGCTACTATCTACACAGGGCGCACCTTACTTATGCGCAACTGACAAAAGTGTACATTATCTAACGTACCTCAAAACCCGTCAGTAAACTTTTGACGGCCTCATCCAATCCACTTTCTGCGGATGAAATCCTTTCAATCACCGTGCCCATCAATGCATGGTGCTCCTCTGAGATGGAAGTTCGCCCCAGCAGAATCTTTAGCTCCTCCGGCCAAGCACCAGACGGTGCCGGACTTGTCCTATGGCCTCTTTCGAAGGCCGGACGCGGAGAGCCTTGAGGGGCCACATAGCTATCTTTCGCCCCTGCCGGATTCAGAGAAACCCCCCACGACGACACCTCAGGGTCGCCCGCCTCGCTAGGCGGTACGGCAGGGGGAGGCGTCCCTCTCTCCATCATCTCCGGAAGAAGATCCCCCAAAGACGAGCTCTACTGAGAAGGGCTGAGGTCCGAGCTACAAGGTAAAATTTCGGTTAATCTTCTCAGATATAAATCAAGGATTTCCCTCATCCCTCAAAAGGAAAACCTCTCTCTACTTACGGCTCGCTGGAGGGCTGATCCCTTTGAATGCATAGTTCGGCCGAGGAACTCCCCGGCGTCGGACCCTCTGACGAGGATTTTCTCCCCCGCTTCGGGGCCATGGTCTCCGGGTCGTCAGAGGCGCCCCTCTTCTTCCCCTTGGGAGAGGAATTGTCGGTTCCTCCCTTCGGAGCAGCCTCCTTCGAGGAGGCCATAGTTCCCTTGTCCTTCCCCTTACTTCCCTCCAAAGGCATTATCTTCAACATCCTGACAAGCACGAGATCCGGCCTGGTTTCGGGAAGGGGAGCCGGACACCTGATCAGCTTTGCCTTTGCTATCCACTCCTATTTAAAAGGACAGCTCCTTTGGGGGCAAGTTTATGAGGATTATATGGATAGTAGGTCCGGGCACAAGGTTACTTACTTTGGTATCCGGGCGATTGCAGCTTAGGCCTGCGTCCTCGGTCAAATCCGGACACATCATTTGTGATCCGAAGAACAGTTTATACATCTCCACAGGCGTTGCGCCCATAAAATGATGGAGAGCTCGTGGTCCCTCCGGATTAAACTCCCACAGACGAAGGGAGCGACGTTTGCCGGGCAGTGTTCGGCGAATCAGCATGACCTGCGCCACCTTGACCAGGTTGAGGTCTCTTTCTAAGAGATCCCTAATGCGGCCCTGCAACAAGGGCACGTCTTTGGATAACCCCCAATCTAATCCTTTGTTGACCCATGACGCTAGCCGTGATGGGGGACCGGAGCGAAAGGCAGGAGGCGTCGCCCACTTGGCGCTCCTGGGAGCGGTGATATAGAACCATTCTCGTTGCCACAAGCCGAGCTCCTCTTGAAAGGAGCCCTCGGGCCATGGAGCATCAGCATTCTTACTTATGACAGCGCCTCCGCACTCTGCGTGCCGTCCCTCGATCATCTTTGGCTCCACTCCAAAAGTCTTGAGCCATAACCCGAAGTGAGGAGTAACACGGAGGAACGCTTCGCACACAACGATGAATGAGGAAATGTGGAGGATGGACTCCGGAGCTAAGTCATGAAATTCCAGCCCGTAATAAAATAGCAGCCCCCTCACGAAGGGATCCATCGGGAATCCTAACCCCCGAAGGAAGTGAGACATGAACACTACGCTCTCACCGGGCTGGGGACTGGGAATAGCCTGCCTTTGAGCAGGCAACCTATGCGAAATTTCGGCGGTCAAGAACTTAGCCTCTCTCAACTTTAGCACGTCCTCCTCCGTGACGGAAGAGGGCATCCATCAGCCTTGAAGGTCGGAACTGGACATTGTCGAAGTTCTGAGGCGCCCGGAATCTGAAGCCTAGGGTGTTGGAACTCGAGGCGATGGGCGAACTTGTTTTGGGATTGGAGAAAAGGAGTAGGGCCCTGGTCCCTTTATAAAAGGTTGAATACCAGGAGCCCTCCCCGTAACCGTCTGGGACTCGCCTTTAATAAAGAAAACATGCTAATGGGCACGATTGGGTTACCCACGTCCGTATTGATGAGAATCCCGTAAAAGGGGGGCACACGATCTCTGCTTTGACAAGACGTGCCAAGGAAACCGCCTCGCAAAACACGCTGAGGTGGAAGAGTGAAAACGATTCGAGTGAAGGACTTGGCTGTAGTGTGATGATGCACTGCGGAATACGTCAGCAGATTTGATTTGTGTTAATATTATTCTCTCTATGGCAATATGTGGAAGCTTATTTTTGCAGAGCCGGACACTACTCTTGGTGTTTACAATCTTCTATGAAGGACTTGGAGGAGGAACCCGCCTTGCAATGCCGAAGCCAATTTGCGTGCCGGACTCGTCGTCATTGAAGCCTGGTTCAGGGGCTATGGAGGGAGTCCTGGATTAGGGGGTGTTCGGGTAGCCGGACTATACCTTCAGCCGGACTCCTGGACTATGAAGATACAAGATTGAAGACTTCGTTCCGTGTCCGGATGGGACTTTCCTTGGCGTGGAAGACAAGCTTGGCGATGCGGATATTCAAGATCTCCTACCATTGTAACCGACTCTGTGTAACCCTAACCCTATCCGGTGTCTATATAAACCAGAGGGTTGTAGTCCGTAGGCAATCAACTCCATATACAACAATCATACCATAGGCTAGCTTCTAGGGTTTAGCCTCCTTGATCTCGTGATAGATCTACTCTTGTACTAACCATATCATCAATATTAATCAAGCAGGACGTAAGGTTTTACCTCCATCAAGAGGGCCCGAACCTGGGTAAAACATCGTGTTCCCTGCCTCCTGTTACCATCCGGCCTAGACGCATAGTTCGGGACCCACTACCCGAGATCCGCCGGTTTTGACACCGACAGCAACCACCTAACGGGTACCTTTTTTTCCTGTGCGAGCAGGGCCAGTCCTGGGCGCCCTATGCGAGCTCCAACTATCTATCGCATAGGACTCGAAATAAGTATTTTGCAGCTACATGGGCATGCAAATAAATGGGCTGGGTTCGTTGGGCCACAGCGTGTGCAGGCCCAGTATAAAATTCTGCGTTGTTAAAAAAACAGACGATCACACTAAAATTTAGTACCACCTCGGATAGAAAAATAAATTTCGATGGTGAACGAATGAAAAGATCAGTGAAATGCACCTTGCTTTATTAGAAAGGTATAGATGTATAGTAAACATTTTAGAAAATCTGGTTTTTGTCACGAACATTATTTTGAATTTGTGCATATTTCAATATAAAGGAATATTTTGCGTTATTAAAAAACAATTTAATATAAAATTCTCCAACAATTTTGGAACTTAAAAGAAACGCGAACAATTTTTTGAATTTAGGAAAAAATTGGTACGAAAATAAAAATTTAAAGTTCCAAATGTTTCTGAAAATGGGATTTTTTTTAAATTAGAAAGATTTAATTTTTTTTGTAAAAATCCAAATTCTGAAGAAAATAATTATGGGAAAAAGTATAAAATAACTTGGAAGGGAAAAAAGAAAAAAAAGTTAGAAAAAGAACATGGAAAAAACGGACATGGGCTGGCCCAACAATGGGCCAAAGATGCGAAACTATAACTATATGCCGCTCAGTGCGACAAATAAGGTTTCTTGGCTGCATGGGCTTGATATAAATGGGTGGCATCGCTGGGCCTTAGCGCCTCCGGCCCACGTACGAAATTATGGACAAAACTCTTTTTTTTCTTTTCTAGCACATGGACCACAAAAATTTAGTACCACCTCGGATAAAAAAAATATTCGGTGGTGAACGGATGAAAAAATTGGAGAAACACACCTTGCTTTATTAATAGGTATAGATGAACAGGGTTCTTTCTAAAGATCAAAAAGCAACCACTATACCGCGTTGTGGTTTTTGATGCGTAGGTAAGAATGGTTCTTGCTCGGCCCGTAGCAGCCATGTAAAACTTGCAACAGCAAAGTAGAGGACGTCTAACTTGTTTTTGCAGGGCTTGTTGTGATGTGATATGGTCAAGATGTGATGAGATATAAGTTGTTGTATGAGATGATCATGTTTTGTTGAAATTATCGGCAAATGGCGGAAGCCTTATGGTTGTCTCTTTATTGCATAAGATGCAAGCGCCAAATAATTGCTTTACTTTATCGCTATGCGATAGCAATAATTGCAAGAGCAATAGTTAGCGAGACGACCATGTGATGACACGTTGATAGAGATCAAGATGATGGAGATCATGGTGTCATGCCGGTGACGATAGAGATCATGACGGTACTTTGGAGATGGAGATCAAAGGCGCAAGATGATCATGGCCATATCATGTCACATATTTTAATTGCATGTGATGTTTATCCTTTATGCATCTTATTTTTCTTAGTTTGCGGTAGCATTATAAGATGATATCTCACTAAATTTCAAGGTATAAGTGTTCTCCCTGAGTATGCACCGTTGCGACAGTTCGTCGTGCCGAGACACCACATGATGATCGGGTGTGATAAGCTCTATGTTCACATATAATGGGTGCAATCCAGTTTTGCACACGCGGAATACTCGGGTTAAACTTGACGAGCCTAGCATATGCAGATATGGCCTCGGAACATTGGAGACCGAAAGGTAGAGCGTGAATCATATAGTAGATATGATCAACATAGTGATTTTCACCATTGAAAACTACTCCATCTCACGTGATGATCGGACATGGTTTAGTTGATTTGGATCACGTGATCATTTAGATGACTAGAGGGATGTCTATCCAAGTGGGAGTTCTTAAGTAATATGATTAATTGAACTTTAAATTTATCATGAACTTAGTCCTGATAGTATTTGCATATCTATGTTGTAGATCAATTGCTCGCATATAGCTTCCCGTTTATTTTTGATATGTTCCTAGAGAAAAACTATGTTGAAAGATGATAGTAGCAATGATGTGGACTAGGTCCGTGATCTGAGGGTTATCCTCATTGCTGCACAGAAGAATTATGGCCTTGATGCACCGCTAGGTGACAAACCTATTGCAGGAGTAGATGCAGATGTTATGAACGTTTGACAAGCTCGGTATGATGACTACTTGATAGTTTAGTGCACCATGCTTTACGGCTTAGAACCGGGACTTCAAAAATGTTTTGAACCCCACGGAGCATATGTGATGTTCCAAGGGTTGAAATTGGTATTTCATACTCATGCCTGTGTCGAGAGGTAGAACACCTCTGACAGTACTTTGCCTACAAGATGGAGGAGAATAGCTCAACTAGTGAGCATGTGCTTAGATTGTCTGGGTACTACAATTGCTTGAATCAAGTGGGAGTTAATCTTCTAGATAAGAAAGTAATTGACAAATTTCTCTAGTCACTATCACCAAGTTACTAGAACTTAGTGATGAACTATAATATGCAAAGGATAACGAAAGTAATTCCCAAGCTCTTTGCGATGCTGAAATCGGCGAAGGTAGAAATCAAGAAATAGCATCAAGTGTTGATGGTTTACAAGACCACAAGTTTCAAGAAAAAGGGAAAAGGGAAAGAAATAGGAACTTTAAAGAAGAATATCAAGCAAGTTGCTGCTCCCATGAAGAAGCTCAAAGCTAGACCCAAGCCTGGAACTGAGTGCATCTACTACAAAGGAAATGGTCACTGGAAGTGGAACTGCCCTAGATACTTGGTGGATAAGAAGGATGGCAAAGTGAACAAAAGTATATATTTGATATACATGTTATTGATGTGTACTTTACTAGTGTTTATAACAACACCTCAGTATTTTATACTGGTTCAGTTACTAAGAGTAGTAACTCGAAACGGGAGTTGCAAAATAAATCGAGACTAGTTAAGGGCGAGGTGATGATGTGAGTTGGAAGTGATTCCAAGGTTGATAAGATCACCATCGCACACTCCCTTTACTTTCGGGATTAGTGTTGAACCTAAAATAAATGTTATTTGGTGTTTGCGTTGAGCATAATATGATTGGATCATGTTTATTGCAATACGGTTATTCATTTAAGTCAAAGAATAATTGTTGTTCTATTTACATGAATAAAACCTTCTATGGTCATACACTTAAAATAAATGGTTTATTGTATCTCGATCCTAGCGATACACATATTCATAATATTGAAACCAAAAGATGCAAAGTTAATAATGATAGTGCAACTTATTTGTGGCACTGCCGTTTAGGTCATATTGGTGTAAAGCGCATGAAGAAACTCCATGCTAATGGGCTTTTGGAATCAGTTGATACTTGCGAACCATGCCTCGTGGGCAAGATGACTAAGACTCCGTTCTCCGGAACAATGGAGCGAGCAACTGACTTATTGGAAATAATACATACTTATGTATGCAGTTTGATGAGTGTTGAGGCTCGCAGCGGGTATCATTATTTTCTGACCTTCACAGATGATTTGAGCAGATATGGGTATATCTACTTGATGAAACATAAGTCTGAAACATTTGAAAAGTTCAAAGAATTTCAGAGTGAAGTGGAAAATCATCGTAAACAAAAAATAAATTATCTACGATCTGATCGTGAGTACGAATATTTGAGTTACGAGTTTGGTCTTCAACTAAAACAATGTGGAATAGTTTCACAAATTCATGCCACCTAGAACACCACAGCTGTCGTGGTTTTGTCACGACAGATGTCCTTGTGAAAGGACTTAGTCGTAGAGCCATCGCTACGGGTTAGCTTAAAGGGGTTAAAGCGGACAAGAGACGTGAGAGTTTTATACTGGTTCGGCCCCTTACGATCAAGGTAAAAGCCTACTCTAGTTGTGATGGAATTGCTAGGGTTTCGATGACCAGGGAGCGAATTCGCTTTGCCTGGCTCTTGAGTTGTTATGTCTTGTTCCTAAACCGCCGCCGGATCGTCCCTTTATATACATAGGTCGACGCCCATCGGTTTACAGAGTCCCGAGGCCGGATCATCAATGTGTCCAACTCGGTCTCTATTCCTCCTATCTTACAATACAAGTTACATGATAATGTCGGTTTATATCTACAGGCCTTAACCCGCCTTTGGGCCTTCATAAAGCGCCACCATCCTTTGTCTTCCTGGGCTTCTAATCCTCATAGAGTTAACCCGACCACTCCTAGCCGGTTTACATTCAGTAGTAATATCCCCAACATTAGGCCCCAGATTGATTTGAACTTGTTCATGCCAATCTTCAACACTTAGAAAAATTCCTGCCCTTGCACCTTCGCATAGATCTTGTAAACCGCCCTGACGTCATCCTCCGGATTTGTAGTAAACTGTCGTGACATCACCTATTTATTTAAAGCCGAAGATACCCCTTTTATTAATGAGCATCCAACAATCGAGGCAACAATCTGTTATCTATCCATTTTTGGGCTCCTCGATTCCTGCGCATGTCGCTTATCTCTTTACCCTTATAAATAGAGGCGGAGGATCCCATTCTTTTTCTTTCCGTTGCCTCTTCAAACCTTCTTCTTCCTCGCGACGTCTCCATACTCGAGCACCGCCGCCATCGTTAAGCCTCGCTTCTGCCTCACCGTCGGCCGTGGCATCAACCTGTTCGTACCAGAGCACCGCAATGCACCACCGCTACTTCCACGGCCGCAGTAAGTCCTTCCCTCCTTCCTCTCTAGATGCATTTTTAGGGTTCCCATAGGTTCATGGCGTTCCTTTCTCATTCTTCGCCAGTCCCTAGACAGTAGATCTTAGGCTTGATACTCTCTGTGCGATAGCTCTAGTGCCCCCCTTCTTGGTTGTTTAAATCAAGCCTTTGTATGCATAAAGACTTTGATCTGTACCTTAATGAACTGCTCCAGGACCAACCTTTTTTAGATCTAAATTCTTTTCTTTTCCTGACTTGTAGTAGATCCAAAACGCGAACATGATTCTGTGAAACCTGTTTTCTTCACTTAGCCATTTTTGCTTCTTCAAATCTGTATCTTCTTTACCCGCACAGGCGGTTTATCTCTGTAGAAAATAATCTGTCATATGCCATTAGTCCCCTTGTAAACCGTTCATCGCTTTACCACTTATAAACACCCTATCATAGGCGGTTTATAACTTCCTTCGGTTTACCAATTTTATATGCTTGAATTACTTTTTCCTCAACCTGTTGTACCATATGCTTTGTCATTAATGAACCATAAAACAGCATTATCTTCTTTCCAGCTCTTCACTTGCAATGGCCAAACAGTTCTATTCCTGTAACTGGGTCCCCTCCCGGGTTACTGAGGAGCAACTGAACGGAATGGTCAAAATTGGTACCTTATCGAAGAAAAATGAAATCCGGTGGCGAGTTCTTGGGCCGGAAAATCCTCCTATCCCCAGAGAAGGTGAAGTAGTGGTGTTTGCTGATCATATAGGCCGTGGTTTTAAACCGCCTGGATCCAAGTTTTCCCAAGATTTACTTGTCAGCTTTCAGATCCACCCTCAAGATATTGGACCCAACTCTGTATCCAATATCTGCAACTTTCAGGTTTTTTGTGAAGCGTATCTACAAGAAGAACCAACTGTCGAGCTGTTCCGGGATTTCTTCCACTTAAAGCGTCGCATGAATTCGTAGACGGGCCCAATACTGAACTTGGTGGCATCTCCATTCAGAAAAGGAAGGACGTCAGTTTTCCTCATGCCAAACTTCACACCCAAAGGAATGGAATCAAACTTGGTTCTATTGCAAGGACACCTCTCCTGAAGAGGAGAACCCTCTATCGGGTTACCGTGCTCACCGGCTCGCCAATACTCATCCGCTTCCACAACGACTAAGTGCCAAGGAATGGGCCTCGTACGCACCATAACTCGCCAAGCTTAGAGCTTTCATGGCCAACGGTTTAACAGGTGTGGAATTCATTCGTTGCTGGATATCCTGGAGTATCTTATCGTTAAGTCGCCACTCCGGTTTAATGTGCGAGTACACCGGTGACGTAAAAGACTCCCAACGTCATATTGACATTCAGCTAACAGATGAGGAAGTTACTGAGTCTGTCAAGAAAATGCTGAATGAACCGGAAGCTGTCTGTGGCAAGACCGGGTTAAGTCCCTTTTACACACAGAACAAACCGCCCGCTGTAAGTATTGTTTTTACTTCCGCTTTACACCTGATATTTTTGAACTGTGCAATTTTGAATACCCTCTGTCCATTTTTAAACAAGGTGATGATCCGTTCTGGAAAAAGAAACCTCAGGAGAAAACGGTGAAGCCTTCTCGACCTAAAACGAAAGCTATCAAGAAAACCACGAAGAGGAAGGCCACTGAACCCATCGGTTTAGAGCTTGATGACGACCCTGATGAACCGGAAGCATAGGTAGAACTTGATTCACTCGGTTCACTTTTAATGCACCTCATTGACAATGATATTTATCAGGACGCTGAGGGCAGCCAAGCTAATGATGCGGAGGTAATTATCCTTTCCTCCGGTTCAGACCCTCTGCCAACACAAAAAATCCGTCAAGCAGTCCGGAAAGTAAGATTTTCTCACCCTCTTGCTCACTTGGATCCAAAATTTCTTTTGAAGAAGCAGCAGCACGAGGCTCGGTGCACAACTCGGCACAACGGCCAAACGGTCACTTTGACCGGTTTACCGAACACCCCGGTTCGAAAACGCCGATCTGAGGTCTCACCCACTTCTGACACTTCTTATCCCAAAGCTGGCTATTTCTGACAACCTCTTAATTCGTCCGATTCGAATTATCAGGTGACACCTCCTTCATCATCCGGCGAATCAACAGCCACAAAACTCCCTCCTCTTAAGACTGTTGCTGGGTAAGTATTTCAACTCAATCTTTTGATGTTTCACACTTTATATGCTATGCTAACTTTTGCATCTGTTCTTTTTAGAGCCAAAGCCAGACCCAGTAAGAAGGCTCGGGTAAATAACTCGTCTGAAGACCATGTGGTGACTAAACCAGAGCTGACTACGGAACCAAAACTGAGGCCACATTTGATGAACCACCCCCTCAGGATCATAATGTTGATGAACAAGCAGAAGTTGATACCACTGTGCAAGATGATAAACCAGCTAGTCCAGTCCGAACTGATGATGGACCTTCTAGTCTAGTGAAGGATACTGACCTTCCATCAACTCCAGAAAAGGCTGTTGGTGACAAAGAAGATGAGGTTATCATTACTGGTGTTGGCCACACCTCTCCTGGCCATCCTGTTGTATTGGAAAAACATAGTGCCAAAGAAGAGCGTGTTGCCATGGAGAAAGGCAAGTGGAGCACCGATTTATCAAGCTATGACCACCTTAACACCCAAGAGCTCCATTCTGGTTTTCTGAATCATCTATACTCAAACCGTGACTATGAAGCCAGTTTAGTGAATTTGATGAAGGAGTGCTATGAAGTAAGTGCAAATCCTCTTCTCGCTTAAGTCCAATTGTAAGTACCAATTCCAGTAGCTCCCAAGGACCGATTTATGATAATAATCAAAAACCGGGACTTTATAATACCATACTTCTGCATACTTATCCTCCAAGGGTCGGTTGATCCTTTAAAAATGAACCGGTACTTTAGCATGGTATCCTTGTAACTTTCGCCTGTGTAGTCCGCAAGGGCTGGTTTACCTTTCCAAGGTGAACCGGGACTTTAATTACTGTTACTTTTGAGCAGATGTACATTAGCCCCCAAGTGCCAACAATAATGCCCGTATTATACACTTGGGACTTGAAATAATTTTCTAGAATGAAGCGAGCATGCATTAGCCCCCAAGTGCAAAGTGCATAACTTGTTATATGCTTGGTACTTCAAATATACATAGCGAATTGATGATATATCTTGTCTTTGTAGGCCGAGCTAAGTAAGAAGGATGCCCAAACCGCTGACCTTCAGGAGAACATTAAATCTCAGCAAGCGGAGGCTTCCAAAGCCAAGGAAGAACTGACTAATGCCTTCGCAGCCATGGAGAAGCTGAAGGAAACCTTTAAGAAGGAGCGTGCAGATTGGAACATAGAGAAGGCCGCTTTAGCAAAGAAGGCCAAAGACGCAGAAGCAGCCCTGAAACCGGTGGTTGAGGAACTCACCAGTTTAAATCGGCAAATAAACGCTATGACTTCTGCTGTGTTTGGTAAGCGTCCTCATCTGACGTTTTTTCAGTCACCTTTTCCTTACCAGTTGCCAGTTTACTGATACTTACAATGTCACAGGGACCCGCATTACCCATCTGGGCTCTGATATGCGGATGAAGCTGAAGGCCGCCTACACATTGATAGAGAAGCTATATTCTGGATCCCAACGGGCTATCTACACTGCTGCTTACAACAAGACTCCTCCAACGTTGATAAAAGAAACCATCGAGAAGATGTCAATGCTGCCTGCCCGGTTTGATGAACTGAAAAATCAGCTGCAAGATTAGGCGCACTAACTGCGCTAATCCGGGCCAAGGCATGGATTCCAGATCTTGAACTGGCAGATATTGGCCAAGGCTACCCCAGCGTAAAGGAAGACGGTACCGAATTCAACAATGATGACCTCCGAAGACTAAGAAGGGAAATGCGACCCATAGCGAGCAAATTGGCGGATGAAACGGATCTGTCTCATTATCAGCCGGTTTATGATGTTGATCAGAAAAGATATCCCGCGCCGATACATGATGTAGAGGATCTTGTTCCACCAATTCGTAAGCACACTTATGCCCCTGACATTGATCCTTCCCCCCTTATAAGTGAAGAAGCCGTGTTCCAAGCTTTAACCGGAGTCGATTGGACAACAATTGATTTCCAGCCACTGGGTAGATAGGAGGAGGATGCACCTACTCAAGATGATCCACAATCTTCAAGTCGTCCGGGTGATGAATCCTGAACCGGAGGCCGCTTTAGCCCGTCGTAGCCTATCCTTTCTTGCTGAAACAATTATCCGATGTGGGCAGAAAAAACGCCTTGTAATAGGCTAGTTCAAACACTTTGTCTGTTATGCCGTCGAGCATGCTTATGTTGCTGGATACTGATAACTCGCCATGCTTTTGGGATTGTTATTATATGCATAATCCGCAGTGGTTGTATGTTAACTTGTTCCTGCATACAAGAGTTTGGAAAAGGGTCCTGGTGGTTTACCGCTGGACGGGTCATGATGCCCAAATATATAACCTAGATGTAGGACCAAGGCTGTTTATAACATAGAAAAATACTTGTTACCTCGTTCTTTTCACCCATGGTTGTGTAAAAAAGAGGTGATAACACCAAGCTGGAGTATAGATGACTCCTTCCAGGTTTGCCCGTTTATGATAAAACCGTACCGGGTCATGATAAGCACCGGTTTAACCATATAATACTGGTGACTTATAGTCAAAACCAGACCGGAGCGATAAACGCCGGATTATATCTGATCATGTAGTAACAATTTATCATTGTAAGCCACGTCGGGTTGTAATAAACGCCGGTTTATCAGAAAACACTTATGAAATATGAAAAAAGAAAACTTTGCAAAAAGCACATGAAGAATATGCAAGGCTTTTCATGGGCTGCCAGACCCTAAATCAAGGCTTTTCATGGGCTACCAGACCACTGAGTTAAACCATTTTTCAAAGCCTTTTAAGATGGACCTCAATCTTTAACCAATCATCGTTTTAACTTTGACAAGTTCAGGGTCTATGAGATTGACTTGTCAAACGTTCGACGGGTCAAACCAGGTTTACCTGGACGGAGTGACTTACTTAAAGAGGCAGGATAACCCGGGGTTTTAGGTGAATACTCCTGGCTTCCAAGTCTGGCTTGATAGCCTATTGCAAAGGTGCAGACTCTTTGTCCTTTGAGAAGCAAAGAGCCCCTAAGCAACATTTGAGATGTGCTCGGTGGGTGCCTATGTTTGAGTTGTGCTGGTGCAACACTCTCTTTGGCCCCACATAATTTCCTTTTGGCTTTAAGCCTATCAAGAGGTGTAGCTATGGTGTAAATACAACCAAGCCCCCTAGTGATTTCCTTTTATACGTGTGGCTTTTCAAGTCGGATCAACAGAACTCCGCTTTGTAAACAGAAGCCCCCATGAAAACACATCATGCAAAACAAACTGAGACCCTGCTTTAGCTGAGGCTCCGGTTTATTATATTGACTATAATATATACATTGTCATAATTATGTACATTAAAAAGAGCCTATGGGTCAAGTATAGTATGGCCGAAGATGAGCTATATTCCACGGCCGCTGGGTCTCCTCCTCTGATTTACGTGAGTCTTTGTGCTCTTGAATATCGATAAGGTAGTATGATCCATTGTGCAAATTTTTGCTGACCACAAAAGGCCCTTCCCAAGGTGGGGATAACTTGTGCATATCAGTCTGATCCTGGATGAGTCGGAGCACCAGATCGCCTTCTTGAAAAGTCCTGGTTTTAACCCGGCGGCTGTGATAACGTCGCAGATCTTGTTGCTAAATCGCCGAACATGCTGCCGCAAGATCACACTCCTCAGCTAACAGGTCCAGTGAGTCCTGATGTGCTTTCTCGTTATCAGGTTCAACATAAGCCGCCACACGGGGCGAGTCATGACGTATGTCACTAGGGAGAACTGCTTCTGCTTCGTAAACCATGAAGAAAGGCGCGTAGCCCGTAGATTTGTTTGGTGTGGTGTTGATGCTCCATAACATGGAAGGCAACTCCTCCACCCAACAACCCAGCGTCCGCTTTAAAGGAACCATTAGCCAGGGTTTGATACCTCTCAAAATTTCTTGATTGGCCCTTTCTGCCTGACCATTAGATTGGGGGTGAGCCACTGATTACACGTCAAGACGGATATGCTCTCGTTGACAAAATTCCTCCATAGCACCCTTGGACAGATTAGTACCATCATCAGTGATAATGCTGTGTGGAAAACCAAACCGGAATATCACCTTTTTGATGAATTGAACCGCCGTGGCTGCATCACACTTACTGACTGGCCCTGCCTCTACCCACTTGGTAAACTTATCAACTACTACCAATAGGTGAGTCTTCTTATCCTTGGACCTCTTAAAAGGTCCAACCATATCGAGCCACCAAGTTGCAAACGGCCAAGTTATTGGGATCATTCTTAATTCTTGGGCCGGAACATGAGCACGGCGTGCGAACTTTTGACAACCATCACACCTCTTTACAAAATCCTCAGCATCAGCATGAGCCGTCAACCAATAGAAGCCGTGACGAAAAGCCTTAGCCACCAAGGATTTTGAACCGGCGTGGTGACCACAATCTCCCTCGTGGATTTGACGCAAGATCTCACAACCTTCTTGAGGAGAGACACAATGCTGAAATGCTCCTGTAACACTACAATGATGTAGCTCCCCATTGACAATGGTCATTGACTTGGATCGCTGGATTCTCTGCCGGGCCAGGGTTTCATCGTCTGGCAACTCTCCTCGGTTCATGTATGCCAGGTATGGGACCGTCCAATCCGGAATAACATGAAGAGACGCCACCAATTGAGCCCCCGGGTCAGGTGTCGTGGTTCTAAGTCTTACAGTAGAATGGGGGTAGGAATGTAGAGGCAAGATCCTAGCTATTGAGGAGTTGTACACACGAGTTTTACGAGTTCAGGCCCTTCTCGGAGGAAGTAACAACCCTACGTCTCGGAGCCCGGAGGCGGTCGAGTGGATTATATGCGTGTGTTTCACAGGGGGTGCGAACCCTTGTCCCCGAGGAGGGGGTGGCTTATATAGAGTTCGCCAGACCCCTCCCGCCCTCAGTTACAAAGGGTTTAAGGTACATAAAGATGGAGACGTTACTGGTAACGCCTATAATAAAAGTACATAATGACCATTAAGGCTATGACTTAAATCCCGACCGTTGCAGAGTGGATTGGCTCTAGATCTTCTAGTAGTCGAGTGGTTGTCCGTACGGTCGAGTGTCTTCAAGACTTTCGAGTGGAACATGGCTTCAAGGTCAAGTGGATGATGATTTTTCTTCGATTGCTTCTGGTTCTTTTAGAGATGTCCTTGTGGAGGGTATCTTGGACAGATCCATGACCCTACCCTAGGTACATGGCTTCATCATTAGCCCCCGAATGGATTAGGGTTTGAGTGAGGAAGGAGTTGAGAACGCTTCGGACTCATTTTTCGTTGTTATGAATATATCTTGTTCGGGATCAATGAACTGAGGTGATGACACCAACTTCTTTTTCAGTCGCCTTGATCCATTCTTAGTTTTTTGTCAAGTGAACTTTTACTGAAAAGCTTCGAGTGATGATGCAGAGGATGTCTTCCGTCTGACAAGTTGTTCTGTTGTCCGAAGACTTCGCGGGATTCGAATTTTGGGAAGCGCGCCGGGCAGGGGAGGCCGTGGTAATCGGGACAGATTAGGCAGGTCGCCCCGATCCCCGCGCCACCTTTTTGCCACGTATCGCGTGCGCGACTGTTGCGGGATTTGATGAGATCATCCGGGCCTACAGGTCAGTCACTCGGAAGTATCCTTATAAAAGGCACTGGACCGGGCCTTTGAACAGTGCGCCGTCATTCTCCTTCTTCTTCCTCAGATTTCTCCGCTACCTCTGCTTCCGCTCTCGGCGTCATAGCTCCGCTCGGACTCGATTCGCTGCCATGGGGAAGGAGAAGATGGTGGCGCTGGAGCGCACAAAGAAGGAGACGACGAAGGAAAAAGGGAAGCGGACCAGCCGAGGTGGATCCTCGTCAAGGTCCGGCGTGCCGCCGGACTGGATCCAGGGCGATTGGATCCGCTCGACGATTAGCCAGGATGACCTCGACGATTTGGTGGAGGGGGGCTGGTCCCCCACGAGTCGGCGCGGCTCCCGGGGAACGAGACCGAGCCGTGGCTACGGGAGGGTGAGTGCGTTCTCCTTGCCACTCACGTCGACCACGAGTTTCCTTTGCCTCCCCACCCTTTCTTTCGTGGTTTTTTGAATTTCTTCGGGGCTCAACTCCACCACTTTACTCCAAACACTATCGTGTACCTTGCTGCCTTCGTGTCGATGTGCGAAAATTTCTTAGGTTGTCGACCGCACTGGGGTCTCTTCAAGCACATATTCACATGCTGCTCCCAGTCGGTCAAGAAGGCCAACCCGAGTGACGAGAGGATGCACGTGATTCAGATGTGCGGGGGCCTTGGAATCCAAATGAGGAATAAGAGCACCTTCCCAGCTATGATCCTTCCTGACTCGGTCCGAGGCTGGCAGTCGACCTGGTTTTACTGTAAGGACCAGCCGACCCCGGGTCAGTCGACTAGACTTCCCCCCTTTTCCTTGGCTTGAGTGGAGAAGCCCTCCTCCTTGACGGTGATCGTGGAAGAGAAGGCACAGGTGAAGGCGTTGGTCGAGTGGGTCATCCAACTTGTCCGTGACAGGGTGACTATAATGGACCTACTAGAGGTCTTTCTCAGTCGACGCATCCAACCACTTCAAGCCTGTGACCATCCGATGTGGATGTACTCGGGACTCGAGGACTCCACTCGGATCCACCCGGAGGACGTTAGTGAAGACACGGTGGAGAAGTGGTTGAGAGGAATCACCGGCAACAAAGATAATCCCTGGGGGTCTAGGAGGGTGATTCCATTCGACCATTCGCGCCAGCCGGAACAGGTATGATTCTGCTTTGTCAAGTATCTTCTCGATTCACTATGTAACACCTTGTTGATGGTCGACTGTATTTCTTTTGTTCATTGTCTTTTCAGGCTCTTATTGATATGTACTCGATGCCCAATGGATTGCAGGAGCAAGACGTCGAGGAAGGGGCAAGCGGGGGCGAGAGTGGTGAGTGGCACTCGGATGCGGAGGAGGACGAGGAGAGTGACGACTCGAGTGACGACGAGGAGGTCGACTCGCCTCCTCGTAGAGAGAGAACATCCAAGCACGCTCCAGACCCGGCGAGCACCCCGGTCCTGGCGGCTGCACCGACTGGGCCATCTTCGAAGCGCCCTCGGACATCTCCACCAGCGCCGACTGAGAAGATATCGAAACAGCCCAAGATTGTGTCGCCTCCTGCTGCAAAAGCATCGAAAGCCACCTCCTCTAAACCACCGAACGCTTTTCCCCGAATCAAAGTGATCGTCCCCACCATCTCCGGGTAATCATCTGATCTGTTCTTTTGGCCGACTCGAGCAACAGAACATAACCGACTGAATGTTGACATTTGCAGTGCTGCTACATCTGGAACTTCTTCCTACCAATATCAAGATGAGGAGATGGAAGACGTGGTTACCTACAACCCAGGTAAAAACTCTTATGATCTTGTTCTTGATTACTTGGTCGATTAAATTCTAGTGATTCACTTGGGGTTGACTGATTTCACTGCAGCTCCACTCAACGTCATTGATCTTCCAGATGAAGAAGAAGACGTGGCCCCTAGGCCCAGAAAGAAGAAAAAGTAGCAGCTGGCAAGACGTCTCAGCAGGGACCGACGACCACACCAACCGCCCGGCAATCTGAAGACGCAGGCGGGGCCTCTGTAACTTTCACTGTACCATTGTCGAGTGAGCGCCCTGCACCATCGATTGAACCAGTGTTCCCTTCAGTCGTCCAGCCTCACGCTTCAGAGCTCCAAGCTGCCGCACCTAGGTTGTCTGCCCCTTCTTCACCAACTACCATGTTCCGGAAAACCAGTCGGACACGGCTGCGGAAGCCATCCGTCAGGCTAACGTGATGATGGAGCGGATGAAGACGGTGCACGAGCATAGCCAGGCTGCTTACGACGCCAACGCTGCTCTCCAGGCCAATGTCCAGGTAAGTAAACTTCCGACTGACCTTGTTCTATTAGGATATTCTACCCGAAATATTTTCTTCCATACAATCTCTTATTGTTTGCGTCGAATCTGTACACCCACTAGGTGTTTTATTGTCTTTGGTATTTGCGCTCTTCCACTCAGTCTGGCCGAGTAGGATCTGAACCGGTGGGGGCACTCTAAGTGCACCCACTGGGCGTAGTCCCCGAGACCACAGTCGACTACGGGCGGTCGACTGGGGTCTGAGTTCTTTTTTCTTTTATTTCTTCCACTCGACCCGGGCGGACCGGTCGAATGAGATCCGAACCAGTGGGGGCACGTCAAGTGCACCCACTGGTTGTAGTCCCCGAGACCGCGGTCGACTGCCGGCAGTTGGCCGGGGTCTGAATAGTTCTTTTCTCTTTTTTTTACTTGACCCGGGCGGACCGGTCGAGTTGGGTCTGAATCAGTGGGGCCACGCCAAGTGCACCCGCTGGGTGTAGTCCCCGAGACCGCAGTCGACTGCGGGCAGTCGGCTGGGGTCTAAGTGAACTTTTAAGTTTTATTCACTCGGAAGTAAATAACCTTTGATCTTGTCAATTAACACGTCTTTTACCTCCTACAGAAATCTTGTTCTCTCAATTCTATGTTTGCCGAGTTTGAGGAGAAGCACGGGCAACTCAACCTCGACTTGGAGTTGGCCCGACAAAAGTTGAAGAAAGCCGGAGATGAAGCTGCTGGCATGGAAGGTAGCTGGCTGTCAACTGTTCACGTTGATCGTCTTTTAAGATATTTCTTTGATCTCTTCTTTGATCTGATTGCTTCTTTTGCAGAGAAAATGAGGTTGGCTCTAGAGAAGAAGGACTTGGACCTTGCAGCTGCATAGAAGGAAGCTCAAGACAAGGCTGCCCTTGCAGACCAGAAGTTGGCTTCGGTCGAAGCGTTGGAAGGGGAGGTGAACAAGCTGAAGTCCTGTCTCAATGAGTTTAACCGAGAAGTAAGTCGTTTGAAGAAGGATAAGATTGCCCTGAATGAGAAGCTGGAGTCTGCGGTCCGCAAGAGAAATGACACGAAAGCCTATCTGAGAACTCTTGCCAAGAAGCTCTATCTTATGCTGGAAGGTACTCCTTTTAAACCGACTGCTTTGCTGCTTGCAAGTTAATCCTGTCTAGTCGACTCACTAACTCTTTGACTGCAGAATTCTGCCAAGACTTTGATGAGGAAACTAGAAGGATCAAGACTGGTCTAGACCCTATCGTTTCTCTGGTTTGCGACGAGACTGCCATGAACATGCTCCGACTGGAATCCCATGTCGCCGACGTCACAAGTTATCTCGCACGCCTAAAGGTGGCAGTTTCACGGATCGACTCATCACTCTGTCCAGGGGCGACGCTTGAAAGTGACCTGGAATCTCTGGTGGCTCGGCTCAACGAGATTCTTGGTCGAGTGCAAGGATGGAAGAAGTCCTCTGCCCGGTGTGGTGCTGACGTGGCGTTGTCCTTGGTCAGAGTCCACTGCAAGGAAGCTCGTGAAGACAAGCTGGCGGCGATCAAGGTTGCCAACACCAAAAGGCACGACTTCTAGTCCTTTATGGAGAATTTCATCGCTGCTGCCACTCGGATCACAGATGGAATCGACTTGGAAGAATTCGTCGAACCCGTCAGCCCTCCTCCTGCCGAGTGAACAAACTATGAGATTTAAACCTGTCTTAAATTTTCCTCGGAATGCTGAGTGGTTGCTATAACCATTAAACTCCTTCGGGCTTGATGCTCGAATATTTTTGATTTGTTGCTTGGAACTTTAGGATTTATCTGAACTGCTTTTGAGTATACTTGCGATTGCTTTTGGGATCTGCTCTGTTGTATTTGTGGCGTAGCTCGGAGGAGAAGGTTGTAGTCGACCTGCGCCTCGCCGTCCTTGCGGACAAGGATGGAGCGCACATTGTATTTGTGGCGTAGCTCAGAGGAAAAGGTTGTAGTCGACCTGCGCCTCGTCGTCCTTGCGAACAAGGATGGAGTGTGCGTTGTATTTGTGGTGCAGCTCTTAGGGAAAGGATTTTACAAACGTAGGCGAGTACTGGACTGCAGCTAAGCCCCAGAGTGGGAGGATTGCTCACCACTCGGTAGGATTTTACAAACTTAGGCGAGTACTGGACTGCAGCTAAGCCCCCGAGTGGGAGGATTGCTCACCACTCGGTAGGCTTTTACAAACTTAGGCGAGTACTGGACTGCAGCTAAACCCCCGAGTGGGAGGATTGCTCACCACTCGGTAGGATTTTACAAACTTAGGCGAGTACTGGACTGCAGCTAAGCCCCCGAGTGGGAGGGTTGCTCACCACTCGGTAGGATTTTACAAACTTAGGCGAGTACTGGACTGCAGCTAAGCCCCCGAGTGAGAGGATTGCTCACCACTCGGTAGGATTTTACAAACTTAGGCGAGTATTGGACTGTAGCTAAGCCCCCGAGTGGGAGGATTGCTCACCACTCGGTAGGATTTTACAAACTTAGGCGAGTACTAGACTGCAGCTAAGCCCCTGGGTGAGAGGATTGCTCACCACATGGTAGGATTTTACAAACTTAGGCGAGTACTGGACTGCAGCTAAGCCCCCGAGTGGGAGGCTGGCTCACCACTCGGTAGGATTTTACAAACTTAGGAGAGTACTGGACTGCAGCTAAGCCCCCGAGTGAGAGGATTGCTCACCACTCGGTAGGATTTTACAAACTTAGGCGAGTACTGGACTGCAGCTAAGCCCCCGAGTGGGAGGCTGGCTCACCACTCGGTAGGTTGTTTGAAAACTTAGGCGAAAAGGATTCACAGCTAAGCCACCGAGTGGGAGTCTGGCTCACCACTCGGTAGGTTGTTTGAAAACTTAGGCGAAACGGATTCACAGCTAAGCCACCCACTGGGGGTTTTCAGACGTAAACAAAAGCAACAACAATCATGCCAGAGGACTGTAAAGCTCTTGTCTTTGATAAACAAATTACAAAGGTACTTCTTATTACAGTTTATTCAAACGAGTGCTTAAGTATAAAAGGGGCGGAGCAGCTCCGCATTCCAAGCTCGTGGCTCGTCTTTCTGATGCTCGACACTGTAAAGATGTATGCTCCATTGTGGAGAACTCTGGTGATGATGAAGGGGCCTTCCCAAGCAGGGGCGAGCTTGTGTGGCTTCTGTTGATCCACTCGAAGAACCAAGTCTCCCTCTTGAAAGGCTCAACCCCTCACGTTTCTGGCGTGGAATCGACTTAAGTCTTGCTGATAAATGGTCGACCGGATCAAGGCCATCTCTCTTTCCTCCTCTAAGAGATCGACTGAATCTTGCCGGGCTTGTTCTGCTTCTTCTTCAGAGAAGAGCTCGATTCGGGGTGCATTGTGGAGCAAGTCACTTGGTAGAACAGCTTCGGCTCCATAGACCAAAAAGAAAGGAGTTCGTCCAGTCGACCGATTAGGAGTTGTCCTCAAACCCCAAAGAACTGATGGAAGTTCATCGACCCAAGCGCTTGCTGCGTGTTTGAGATCACGCATTAGTTGGGGTTTCAGTCCTTTGAGAATTAGGCCATTTGCTCTTTCTGCTTGTCCATTCGACTGCGGGTGAGCGACCGAAGCATAATCGACTCGTGTGCCTTGAGAAGCGTAGAAAGCTCTAAACTCACCAGAATCGAAGTTCAACCTGTTGTCAGTGATGATGTTGTGTGGAACTCCATATCTGAATGTCAATTCCCTGACAAAACTGACAGCGGTGCTGGCTTCAAGATTCTTGATAGGTTTAGCTTCAATCCATTTGGTAAACTTGTCGACTGCTACGAGCACATGAGTGAAGCCGCTCCTACCAGTTCTCAGTGGTCCAACCATATGTAATCCCCAAACAGCAAAGGGCCAGACAAGGGGAATGGTCTTCAGGGCTGACGCTGGCTTGTGAGACATGTCAAAGTAAAACTGGCATCCTTCACATCTGTCGACTATATCTTTCGCCATTTCATTTGCTTGTGGCCAATAAAATCCGGCTCGGTATGCTTTAGCCACGATGGCCCAAGAGGACGCATGGTGACCACAGGTCCCCGAGTGGATGTCGTTGAGGATCATTCGACCTTCTTCGGGCGTTATGCATTTCTGACTGGCTCCATTCACGCTTTCCCTAAACAATTGTCCTCTTATCATAGTAAAGGCCTTGGATCGACGGACGATCTGTCAAGCCTCTTCTTCGTCCTCGGGGAGTTCCTTCCCAAGGATGTACACAATGTATGGCACTGTCCAGTCAGGAGTAATGACCAGGACCTCCATGATTAGATCGACCACGACTGGGACCTCGACTTCAGTCAGATCTGTGGCACTCTTAGGCTGCGGGGGCTCTTCCGTGAAAGGATCTTCCTGAACTGTCGGTGTGTGAATATGTTCCAAAAACACATTGCTGGGAATGGCTTCTCTCTTGGAACCTATCTTTGCCAAATCATCGGCTGCTTGATTTTTCAGACGGGGTATATGATGGAGCTCTAACCCCTCAAACTTCTTTTCCAACTTCCTCACCGCATTGCAGTAACCAGTCATAGCTGGGCTTCTAACGTCCCATTCTTTCATCACTTGATTGACCACCAAATCTGAGTCGCTGTAAACCATGAGGAGATGGACGCCGAGTGAAATGGCCATACATAACCCATACATGAGTGCTTAATATTCTGCTTCGTCATTGGAGGAATCAAAGTGAATCTCGAGGACGTATCTGAGCTTGTCTCCTCGGGGGGATACCAGTACCACCCCATCACCGGAACCATTCAGCATCTTGGAACCATCAAAGAACATGGTCCAGTGCTCCGAGTGAACTTGAGTCGGCAGTTGCTGTTCAATCCACTCGGCGGCGAAATCTGCTGTTGCCTGGGACTTAATAGCTTTCTTTGCCTCAAACTTGATATCTAAGGGAAGAAGTTCAATCGCCCATTTTGCCACTCGACTAGTTGCATCTCTATTGTTCAGAATCTCTGATAATGGGGCGTCGCTAACGACTGTAATGGAGTGGTCAGAGAAGTAATGTGCAACCTTCTTCGTGGTCACATAAATCCCATAAACAAGCTTCTGATAATGTGGATATCTTTGCTTTGATGGAGTCAAAATTCAGAGACATAGTATACTGGGCACTGAACTTTGTAATTTTTTCCTTCTTCTTCCCGTTCGACCGTCAGTACTGTACTGATGACTTGTCCAGTGGCTGCAATGTAAAGCAGTAAAGGCTCTTTGCTGATTGGAGCAGCAAGCACCGGCTGGGTGGAAAGCAGGGCTTTAAGCTCTGCGAATGCTGCATCAGCTTCAGGAGTCCACTCGAACTTATCTGACTTCTTCATCAGTCGGTAAAGGGGCAGTGCCTTTTCACCGAGGCGAGAAATGAATCGACTTAGGGCGGCCAAGCAACAAGTAAGCTTCTGGACATCATGCACACGCACAGGGCATTTCATCCAGAGTATGGCACCTACTTTCTCTGGGTTGGCGTCGATCTCTCGTTCAGAAACGAGAAAACCGAGTAATTTCCTGCCTGGAACTCCAAACATGCACTTTGATGGATTAAGCTTGATACCATACCTTCTGAGGTTGGCAAAGGTTTCAGCAAGGTTAGCCAGTAGGTCGCAACCTTTACGTGACTTAACCACAATGTCATCCATGTATGCTTCCACATTCCGACTGATCTGAGTGAGCAAGCACTTCTGAATCATCCGCATGAATGTGGCAACAGTGTTCTTCAAACCGAATGGCATAGTGATATAACAGAAGCACCCAAATGGGGTGATGAAAGCTGTTTTTATCTCGTCGGGCCCATACAGACGGATCTGGTGGTACCCGGAATAAGCATCCAAAAAGGACAAACGCTCGCACCCCACAGTTGAGTCGACTATATGGTCGATGCGAGGGAGAGGGAAGTGATCTTTTGGGCAGGCCCGATTGATATGTTTGAAGTCGATGCACATGCGAAGTGAGTCGTCCTTCTTTGGAACCATGACAACATTAGCTAACCACTCAGAGTGGTAAATCTCAAGGATAAACTCAGCTACCAGAAGCCGAGCCACCTCTTCACCGATTGCCTTCCTCTTCTGTACGGCGGACCATCGAAGATGTTCTTTGACTGGTTTCACTTTTGGGTAGACTCACAAATGATGCTCAGCCAGTCCCCTGGGAACACCTGGCATGTCCGAAGGTTTCCATGCAAAGATGTCCCAGTTCTCACGGAGGAACTGGATGAGCGCTTCTTCCTATTTGGAGTCGAGTGTTGTTGAAATATGAGTCGGAGCAGCATTGGGATCCGTCGAGTGAATGTGAATCGACTTTGTTTTGCTAGACGACTAGAATGCTGAATCCGTGGCAGGCTTCTTGGCTCGCAACAAATCTCTTGGATCTGCATTTTTTTATATTCTTGCAATTCCACTACGGCCATCTGTGCATCAGCGATCTTTGAGCCCTTTTGGAAGCACTCTTCCGCCTTCTTCCGACTACTAGCGATAGTGATCACCCCTTTGGGACCAGGCATCTTTAATTTGAGGTACACGTAACATGGTCGAGCCATAAAACGTGCATAAGCTGGCCTACCCAGAATAGCATGATAGGCACTCTGGAAATCCACAACTTCAAATGTCAACTTTTCTTTGCGGTAATTCTTGGAGTCACCGAACACCACATTGAGAGCGTCTGACCGAGTGATGCAGCCTTCTTGCCGGGAATGACTCCATGAAAACTCATGTTGCTTTCACTAAGTATGGACTTTGGAATGCCCATTCCTTTCAACGTCTCTGCATACAGTATATTCAGGCCACTGCCACCATCCATCAGAACCTTAGTCAGTCGGGTGCCTTCGACTACTGGGTCGACCACCAACGCTTGCCTCCCAGGGGTGGCTATGTGCGCTAGGTGATTGGACTGGTCGAATGTAATGGCAATCTGAGACCACTTCAAATAACTGGGTGTCACCAGAGCGACCATGTTCACTTCTCTGTTGATGACTTTCAATCGACTTTTACTCTCAACGTCAGCGAAAATCATCAGAGTGGAATTCACGTGGGGATAACCATCATCATCCTCTTCCTCGTCCTCAACCTTGTCTGCTTCTTTCCCCTTTTCCTTGGGATGTTTCTCTCGGAATTGCTGGATTAGGAGTCGACACTGTCGAGTGGTATGCTTCGGGTAAATAAAATTACCCTCTTCATCTTTTTTGGTGTGAATGTGGCATGGTAAATCCATCACATCATTTCCATCTTGATCTTTTACTTTCTTTGGGTTCCACGGCCCTTTGGGCTTCCCCTTGAACTTTCCTTGAGTCACGGCTAAGGCTTCACCAGGAGCGGCTGGCTCGACTTTACGCTTCTGGTTCCGACTGGAGTTTCCTCCTCCGGTTTCATGGGCGACTGTTTTGTGCTTGCCACTCCGGAGTCGGTCTTCTTCTTAACCGTTGGCGTACTTGGTGGCAATTTCCATCATCCGAGTCAGAGTCATATCTCCTATCCGACCAAATTTCAGATTCAACTCCCGATATTTGATGCCTTCTTTAAAGGCACAAATTGCCTGATGATCAGACACATTCTCCACCGTGTGGTGCAATGTGATCCATCTCTGGATATAATCTCTCAAAGTTTCATTCGGTTTCTGAACGCAACATTGTAATTCTGTCAGCCCTGCCGGCCGTTTGCAAGTACCTTCAAATGTTCTGACAAATACCCGGGCAAGATCTTCCCAAGTATAAATGCTACCAGGTGCTAACTCATTCAGCCACGCTCTGGCTGAGCCCTCCAACATCAAAAGAAGGTGTTTCATGGACACCTCATCATTGCCACCACCGATCTGAACAGCCACTCGGTAATCTTCAAGCCAAGTATCAGGCTTGGACTCTCCAGTGAACTTACTGACTCCAGTCGCCAACCTGAAGTTGGGAGGAATCACCGCAGCCCTGATGGCTCTGCTGAAGCACTCTGGACCTGAGACATGCACTCTGCTGCTGGTTGGAAAATCTCTGTCTGGACCTTCTCTGTGAGCTCTGTTTCTGTCGACCAGACCTTGAACGAGAATAGATCTCGCGTCAAAGCCTGGTTCCCTGGGGTCGACTAGAATCATTTACCCACCACTGTGAGGGCGTCTGTCATCCTGTCGCCGAGGCACGTACGATCCACTCCTTGGTGGAGGTGTGGGCACTCGACGACGATCGTCGTGATCGAGTCGGTGATCATATTTCTCGCGTCTTCTGTACTAATCTCATCGATCTCCATGTCCCTCACGCCTCGGGGGCGATCTTGGGCCGTGAGCCGACTGGACTATGTCTGCAACCACGGATCTGCTGTGAATCCTATTCCGCGACTAAGATACTACTGTGCTCTGCTCACCCGTGGCTCGGAGCAAGGACCGGATCTGCACCAAACCTCGACCAGCTTCTGACTGGGAAGGTTGAATTGACTCCGCTATTCAGGCCGTAGCTGCGAGATTCTGGATTGGAGTTCGGTACACCTGAGTCGGAGGTGGAAAAAGTTGACGTCGACTGGATTCGGGAGCCTGCTGCCGAGCACACTTGTCGAGTGCGCGCTCAGCCAAGTTGGCCAGGCACGCCTCCTCCAAGGCCTGGGCCTCAGGGGTTTCTCCACCGATGGGAGTATGAAGTGCATCCATGTTCCGGCGGCGAAGTTCTTCTCTCCGTTGTGAAGAGAGGGATTCGGGGCGGTATTCTTCATGAACATGCGACGGATCGCCGCCCCCATCGCCTCTGTCTTCACGGGTGAAGCCAGGAGGACTGCGTGGTCCATTGACCATCAAAACTTCCGCCGCTGGGTCGCTGTTGTCGCACTCGGATGCGGTCTCTACGGAGCCAGTCAACAGATCGAATAGACCTTAGAGAGTTTCGTCGGGCTCGATTGCCATGACCTAGGGGGGTGGCCGACTGGCGAGCCACCGCATGCCTCACCCACCACTGAAGCCTCGATCGACCGGAATGTTTGCTCCGGCGGGCTGCAGGGAGGGGGAGGCTGCAGGAGACGATCGATATTGGGTCGACAGCTGCATATGCACGAAAGTGCGTTGCCCCGCGGATGGGGAGTGCGTCGACGTGGAGTGGAGCCTCCTGAAGCCAAGTGGAGTCGTTGGCGACAAACACGAGCGTGCCGAGACGGATCTCGCAGCCCTCAGCCAAACCTCCTCCCGAAACCATGATGAAGGGGATCGGAAAAATTGCAACTTCTCCAAAAAGTCGCTAAGACACCTGCCCCACGGTGGGCGCCAACTGTCGTGGTTCTAAGTTTGACAGTAGAATGGGGGGGGGGGTAGGAATGTAGAGGCAAGATCCTAGCTATGGAGGAGTTGTACACATGAGTTTTACGAGTTCAGGCCCTTCTCGGAGGAAGTAACAGCCCGGAGGCGGTCGACTGGATTATATGCGTGTGTGTTACAGGGGTGCGAACCCTTGTCCCTGAGGAGGGGGGTGGCTTATATAGAGTTCGCCAGACCCCTCCCGCCCTCAGTTACAAAGGGTTTAAGGTACATAAAGATGGAGACATTACTGATAACGCCTGTAATAAAAGTACATAATGACCATTAAGGCTATGACTTAAATCCCGACCGTTGCAGAGTGGAGTGGCTCTAGATCTTCTGGTAGTCGAGTGGTTGCCCGTACGATCGAGTGTCTTCAAGACTATCGAGGGGAACATGGCTTCATGGTCGAGTGGATGATGATTTTTCTTCGACTGCTTCTGGTTCTTTTAGAGATGTCCTTGGGGAGGGTATCTTGGATAGATCCATGACCCTACCCTAGGTACATGGCTTCATCATTAGGCACAGCCAAATCCTCCTCCGTAGGTATCTTCACCGACAAATTATGTAGTACATCAAGGAAAGTATTGGGAGGCACCGGTTTACGTTGAGAGCCTAAGCGGCTTAAAGTGTCTGCTGCTTCATTCTTCCGCCGATCTATGTGGTCCACTTGATAACCTTTGAGTGACCAGCCACTGCATCCACCTCTCGTCTATATGCTGCCATAAGTGGATCCTTGGAATCCCAAGTGCTAGATACCTGCTAAGCCACCAGGTCCGAATCACCAAAGCACTTAACCCGGCTTAAGTTCATTTCCTTAGCCATCCGAAGACCATGGAGCAAGGCCTCATACTCAGCTGCATTGTTAGTACAAGGGAACATTAAACGGAGAACATAACAAAACTTATCACCTTGTGGGGAAGTTAATATGACTCCAGCCCCCGAGCCCTCCAATTGTCTGGACCCGTCAAAGTGAATAGTACAATAAGTGTTGTCTGGCTTTTCCTCCAGCGCTTGCGACCCTGTCCAATCATTGATGAAGTCCATGAGTGCTTGGGATTCTATTGCTATGCGAGGTGTATATTTGAGCCCGTGAGGTCCAAGCTCAATAGCCCACTTAGCAATCCGGCCAGTTGCTTCTCTGTTTTCGATGATATCTCCCAGTGGAGCTGAACTGACCACTGTGATAGGATGACCTTGAAAATAATGCTTGAGCTTCCAGCTTGCCATAAAAACTCCATACACCAGTTTCTGCCAATGTGGGTATATCTGTTTAGACTCTATAAGCACCTCGCTGATATAATAAACCGGCCATTGAACCGGATACTCTTTCCCAGCCTCCTTGCGCTCCACAACAATAGCCACACTAACAGCTTGGGCATTAGCAGCCACATATAGCAATAAAGGCTCCTTATCAACCGGAGCCGCAAGGACATGTGGCTCGGCTAACTATCTTTTCAGATCTGCAAGTGCTTGATCAACAACATCACTCTAGACGAAGTGATCCATTTTGTTTAACATCTGATACAAAGGGATAGCCTTCTCTCCAAGGCGATTGATAAACCGGCTTAAGGCTGCAATCCGGCCCGCCAGACGTTGAACATCGTTAATGCATGCCGGTTTAGCCAAAGACGTGATAGCTGTGATCTTCTCCGGATTAGCTTCAATCCCTCTGTTAGACACCAGAAAACCCAAAAGCTTGCCTGCCGGTACACCAAAGACACATTTGGCCGGATTAAGCATCTCTTATAAACCCGGAGGTTATCAAAAGTTTCCCTCAAGTCACCTATCAATGTCTCCTCCTTTCTGGATTTCACCACAATATCATCCACATATGCATGTACGTTGCGCCCAATCTGTTTATGTAGACAGTTCTGAACACAAGGCCGATAAGTTGCCTGGGCACTCTTGAACCCGAAAGGCATAGACACATAGCACAAGGCTCCAAAGGGAGTTATGAAGGCTGTCTTCTCCTGGTCCTTAACTGCCATTTTGATCTGATGATAACCAGAATAAGCATCCAGGAAACACAAACGGTCACAACCTGCCGTTGCATCAATTATTTGATCGATTCGAGGGAGAGCAAAGGGGTCAGCTGGACAAGCTTTGTTTAAGTCTGTGTAATCCACACACATACGCCAAGCGCTGTTTTTCTTAAGTACTAGCACCGGATTATCTAGCCATTCAGGGTGAAAGACCTCCACAATAAACCCTGCTGCCAAGAGCCGGGCTACCTCCTCACCAATAGCTTTACGCCTTTCTTCGTTGAAGCGGCGAAGAAACTGCTTGACCGGTTTAAACTTGGGATCTATATTAAGGGTGTGCTCACCGAGTTCCCTTGGTACACCTGGTGACGGAGTCCTGGATTAGGGGGTCTCCGGACAGCCGGACTATATCCTTTGGCCAGACTGTTGGACTATGAAGATACAAGATTGAAGACTTCGTCTCGTGTCCGGATGGGACTCTACTTGGCGTGGAAGGCAAGCTAGGCAGTACGGATATGGATATCTCCTCCTTTGTAACTGACCTTGTGTAACCCTAACCCCCTCCGGTGTCTATATAAACCAGAGGGTTTTAGTCCGTAGGACAACATACAATCATACCATAGGCTAGCTTCTAGGGTTTAGCCTCTCCGATCTTGTGGTAGATCAACTCTTGTAATACTCATATCATGAAGAATAAATCAAGCAGGACGTAGGGTTTTACCTCCATCAAGAGGGCCCGAACCTGGGTAAAACATCGTGGCCCCTGCCTTCTGTTACCATCCGCCTTAGACGCACAGTTCGGGAACCCCTACCCGAGATCCGCCGGTTTTGACACCGACATTGGTGCTTTCATTGAGAGTTCCTCTGTGTCATCGCCGTTAGGCTTGATGGCTCCTACTATCATCGATAGCGATGTAGTCCAGGGTGAGACTTTTCTCCCCGGACAGATCTTTGTATTCGACGGCTTCGCAGTGCGGGCCAACTCACTTGGCCACCTAGAGCAGATCGAAAGTTATGCCCCTGGCCACCAGGTCAGGTTTGGAAACTTAAACTACACGGCCGATATCCGTGGAGACTTGATCTTCGATGGTTTTGAGCCCCTGCCTTGTGCGCCACGCGGTCACGATGAGTACGATTAAGCTCTACCATCGGACAGTGTTCAAGAAATCGCACCGGCAGCCGCTCCGACCCTAAATTCGGAGCCAGTTGCGCCATCCATGGGAGGGTGGATAGACCCCGCCACGGAGGCCGTATCCTCAGCAGTGATCGAACCAAATATCGACCTTACCCTTCACGAGAGCTGTGTTGCCAAACTGCCGGATCCTTCTCCGGCCACGGACTTCGAACCGCCTGTGCCCGTTCCTGTCGAATCTGAATGGGAGCCGATCATGGAGTTTACCTCCACGGATATTTTTCAGCACTCGCCCTTCGGTGACATATTGAACTCATTAAGGTCTCTCTCCTTGTCAGGAGGGTCCTGGCTGAACAATGTCCGGCAGGATTGGGATACGGATGACGAAGAAATTCGCCGCCCACCCACCACCCACTTAGTAGCCACTGTCGATGACTTAACCGACATGCTCGACTTCGACTCCGAAGACATCGACGGTATGGATGACGATGCAGGAGACGAATAGGAACCACTGCCCACAGGGCACTGGACGCCTACTTCATCACATGACGTATAGATGGTGGACACACCCAAAGAAAACAACGACGACGAATGGAAGGACACATCGAAGGGTTGTTCCCTCGATAAGCAGTCAAAGAGGCGGCGTAAATGCCACTCCAAATCCCGCCTCGGCAGAAATAACAATCATATAGACCCAGCGATAGAGCAGGGTGAACCATCGCCCGACCAGGGCAACACGGGGAATCAAACCGAACAACCCGACTCCGTCGAAGATAACACTCCGGACGACACCACACCGGACAGGCGCCAGGAGCAACATAACGCCCACCAAAGGCTTGTTGCCACGGCAAGGAGCCTGAAAAAACAGAAGCAAAGGCTCAAGGCTGCACAAGACACACTCAAAATCAAATGGAGTGAAGTACTCAACACTGCAGCGAAGTACGGCAGTAATCGCCACACCAAGAGCTATCCGAAGCGAAAGTTGCTACCTGAATTTGATGAGGAGGCCTCAGATCCTCCACAATTAAAAAATAAAACGATCATCCGGTCGGATAGACGACCTCATAGCCAACATAAAGCGGCAAACGACGCCGCACATAAACCAGTACGCGATCCGTGTAAGGGCTCGCATCAAAAGGACGGCGCAACCTGATCCATCTATGGACCACGCAAGCATGCTCCGACATACAATGCAACACAACAAACATCCGAACACCACGGTACACCCAAATACAGGGGTGCCGCACACCCTCTATGTTTCACCGACGAGGTGCTGGATCATGAATTTCCAGAGGGATTCAAACCCATAAACATAGCGGCATACGACGGAGCAACAAACCCTGGGGTCTGGATTGAGGACTACATCCTCCATATCCATATGGCTCGAGGAGATGATCTCCACGCCATCAAGTACTTACCCCTCAAGCTCAAAGGGCCAGCTCGGCACTGGCTTAAAAGCCTCCCCGAAACCTCCATCGGAAGCTAGGAAGAGCTTGAAGACGCCTTTCGGGCAAATTTTCAAGGGACATATGTCCGACCACCGGATGTAGACGATTTAAGTCATATAACTCAACATCCCGGTGAGTCAGCCCGAAAACTTTGGAACAGGTTCCTCACTAAAAAGAACCAAATAGTCGACTGTCCGGATGCCGAAGCCTTAGCAGCTTTCAAGCATAGCGTTCGAGACGAATGGCTTGCCAGACACCTCGGTCAAGAAAAGCCGAGAACAATGCCAGCATTAACAAGGCTCATGACCTGTTTTTGCGCGGGTGAGGACAACTGGTTAGTGCGATGCAGCACCAGCGACCCAAGTACATCCGAAGTCAGGGATGGAAACGGGAAATCACGACGCAGCAAGAATAAGCGCCGGAATAAGGAAGACAGCCCGAAGAGCACGGCGGTGAACGCCGGATTTAGAAGCTCTCGGCCAGGCCAGCAGAAGCCGCGCTCCAAAGGCAACAGAGACGAACTGTCCAGCCTAAACAAAATTCTGGACCAAATATGTCAGATCCATAGCACCCCTGATAAACCTGCAAATCATACCCACAGAGAATGTTGGGTCTTCAAATAGTCCGGCAAGCTCAACGCCGAACACAAGGGGCAGGAAACACCAAGTGAAGACGACGACGAGCCTCGCAAGCAAAGCAGGGGAACAGAAGAAATTCCCACCAGAAGTTAAAACAGTCAACGTGTTACACGTGATAAAAGGGAGAAACAAAGCGGCACCTTTAGAGAAACATGCCCCAGGGCCTATCACCACGGAGCTCCACCACTGGTCATCCCAACCGATCACCTTCGACCATCGGGATTACTCGGCAAGTATCTGGCGGGCAGGATGGGCTGCCTTGGTATTAGATCCAATAATTGACGGATACCACTTCACACGAGTCCTGATGGACGGCGACAGCAGTTTAAATCTGATATATCAGGACACAGTCCGCAAAATGGGGATAGACCCAACAAATATTTGCCGCAGCAATGCTACCTTTAAAGGAGTAACGCCAGGCCCGGAGGCTCATTGTAGGGGCTCCCTGCTACTAGAGGTTATATTCGGCTTCCCCGATAACTTCCGCAGCAAAAATTTAACTTTCCACGTCGCTCCGTTCCAAAGTGTCTATCAAGCACTACTCGAACGCGAAGCTTTCGCTCGCTTTAACGCAATACCGCATTATGCTTCCCTCAAGCTCAAGATGCCCGATCCACATGGCATCATTACAGTAAATGGAAATATTGAGCGCTCCTTGCGCGCCGAAGACGGTGCGGCCGCCTTGGCCGCTGCACACTAAACGGCCTCACCAACTCAAGCATTTGACAGGTCGTTAAGACCACGGACGCGGTTAGACGAGTCCGGCGCAGCTATACGTAATTAATACATGTTTGATGGCTATACCCCTATTACAATACAAGAGGCTCAAAGCGCGCGCAAAAGTGGCAATAAGGCTCACATTTACTCAATTTCAACTATATATTGTTTATTTAGTATAACTTAACTTTTGCACGGCAATTAAGTTCCTCTCTTTTTCAGATGACCATCGTGCTACACCCGTCCAGGATACGGCACAACGGAGACACAGGCACAGACGTGCAGCAGGGACCCGTTCCAAGGATTCTTTGTAGATTAAGACCATGCGTAAACCTTTTTTACTGTCTCTTGTTGATTTAAATCCCTCGGTTTCTCAGTACAATCGAGAAGGATGCTGACGTCTTAGCATGTGGCCATGCCAGAATAATGCACATACCTGGACACCAGGGGCTTATTACAAAGGGTACTGTTTAGACCCGGTTTACACCATAAAGACCGAATACCTTAGGGAGTGTTCGGCGTCGTGAGTTTGGCCTTATATGCATCAGCTCTGAATAGGGATGGCAATTTTATCCATGGATCTGGATACCCATGGATACCCGACCTGGTTGGGCAAGGGTATGGAGCACATTTCTGCCCATGGGTCCGTGGATATGGATACCCACGAACAGCCGGGTTGGGCATGGTTATAGTTTGTGGTCCATGGATATCCAATGGATACCCGTATGACATGTGGGGTCATATGATAGTGACGGTAGAAAGAGCGAATCAATGGGAAATGGCAGGAAATATGCAACTTGTGCCATGAGCTATATGCTACAGAATCAACCTCTGGTATGTCACACTTAAGGACTCATCGTATTACTTGTTACCTACTTATGCATGTTGCTTATGTTGTCATTTGTGAGTGAATGATGATGAGTTGATTTGATATTTGGGAACGCTTCATGCTGACTTTTCTATGCCCATGGAGCTCCATGGGTATGTGGGTATCCAGCGGGTTTGGGCATGGGCACAAGTTGTGCCCATGGATAATTTGGTGGATGGGCAGAGGGTAGGAAGATGGGTCATGGGTTGGATTTGGACCAGCTCCACCCGCCCCAAACCCGACCCATTGCCATCCCTAGCTCTGAATCATGTCTTTGGTCAAATGTTGGGTTTGCCCAGCTCCTGCGTTTTGCTGCCTTATGTTCCGCTCTATCGGCTAAGGCGGCACCAGGAGAACTACTGCGATTGTGCCCTGGTTCATCCGGACGAGCACCTCAGTAGAGAAAGCCGAAAACTGTCTGTCATGATATAGCGTGAGACTGGTCAACCACTCGATGACCTATTGGAATCTTTGGGATTCCTCCGCATTAACGAAGGGCCGTTTCCCGGCTAGGCATGTACGCACCCCGAATCCGGATGAGTGCGGAGCCACCAGGGGCTATATAGTAGCCCCACTGTCAAACTCCTATTGCTAAGTGAAAGTGTTAAAGCATTATAGTCCGGTTGCCTAGTTCGATGCGCTATCACCTCCTTAATAGGACCAAGACGTTGGATTAAGTGTGAATACGCGTCTTCTGCGAACACCCCCGCATTATATGCGTGGGGGCTGAAGCCGACGACTGCAATCTTTCAGGTTATATACATGTATACATAAACGGCCGCACAGGAGGCATCAAAATACTTTCGGGCAAAAGTATAAATACAGCCTTGATAAATTCAATAAAACGTTGTTCTTACAATAGGAATACATGTCACTCAAACATAGCATTCTTCGAGCACTGGGCCTCTATCGAACGAGCGCCCTCAAGAACTTCTTCAAAATAGTGCTCGGCCACTCGGCCTATGGCCGAACCCTGCGCCGCGACAGTGGTGGCATCCATCTCCGCCCAGTATGTTTTGACACGGGCAAGGGCCATCCGCGAGCCTTCTATGCACGCTGACCTCTTCATCGCATTAATGCGTGGCACCGCACCAAGGAACTGCTGCACCAAGTTAAAATAGCTGTTCAGCTTTGGCCTTTCGGGCCACAGATGATCCACGACAGACCTCGTGGCGAGTCCGGACAATCTATTGAGTTCGGCCCATTCAACAAGCGGATCAGTCAATGGAAACAGACGCTCTGGAACGTTAAATTGCGACCAGAACAACTTGTCCACTTCATGATCTGTTTGATCTCAGAAGTATTCGGTCGCATCGACAGCGCTCGCCGCTAAGTCCAGATATGCGTCGGCCGAACTCCACAGTCGATCTAGAGGGGCATACCGCGGATAGCCGAACTTCCTATGCAGCATAAAGGGCTTCCCAGCCACAATGTCCCCGGCTTCACGCAGTTCCTCCTTCCTCGCTCTCATTGCAGAGCGGGTGTCTTTGGCCGCCATTGTGGCCTTTTCAAGGTCCGTACCCTTCGCCCGGTTTTCTTCTTCAAGAAACTGGCAGCGGTCGGCAGTGTCTTTCAACTTCACAGCCATTTTGGCCATTTTCTCTTTACTCTCGCTATGAGCGGCCTTCTCGGCTCTCAACTCTTCGGCCGCCTTCAAAGCGGCCGCATTACTACTCCTTGCTTGCTCCTTGGCTCGGGCAAGCTCCACCCGCAGGGCCTCTACGGTGCCAGCTCCATCTGCAGTCACAACATATTAAAGATACTGGCATCATGCTACTCTTACAATGTGACATCCACTATAAAAATCATCTACCTTGTGCCTCGTCAAGCCGCTAGTTAACAAGCTCGATGTCGGCATCCGCAGCATCCAGTCGCCACTTTAGTTCGGCAACCCCATCAGTCCGGGTAGCCACCGGAGCTTCAGACACCTGCACATAAAGGCGGTCTGGTTATTAAATGGGACTATGATCCTCTGTTCGCCACCGTTGTCGACGACAACCAGAGTCTCAGGGGCTACTATCTACACAGGGCACACCTAAAATGTGCGGTACCATCACAAATGTATATCATTTCACGTACCTCAAAGCCCGCCAGTAGGCTCATAAAGGCTTCATGCAACCCGTTTTTGGCGGACGAAATCCTTTCAATCACCGTACATATTAATGTACGGTGCTTGATGAAGCTATGTACCTAGGGTAGGGGCATGGACCTGTGCTAAGTACCCTACCCAAGGACATCCCTAGAAGAAGTCACCTTTCAATCGACTTGGAGGTATCCCACTCGACGGATTCAAGACACTCAACCACGAAGCAATCACTCGACCAAGATCCAACCACTCGACTGCAAGGAGATCTAAAGTCAGCCTGCACGCAAACGGTCGGTCATTAAGTAGCTTTTATGGTTATCATAGCACTTTATTAGGGGCGTTACCAGTAACCCCCAGTCTTAATGTACTTTAAACCCTGCATTACTGAGGGCTGGAGGGGCCTGGCGAACTCTATATAAGCCACCCCCCTCCTCAGTATCAAGGGTTCGCACCCCTGTTATTCATACACACATAATTCAGTCGACCGCCTCCTAGCACCGAGACGTAGGGCTGTTACTTCCTCCGAGAAGGGCCTGAACTCGTAATCCTCGTGTGCTTACAACTCCTCCATAGCTAAGATCTAGCCTCTCCATACATACCCCCTTACATCACTGTTAGAGTTAGAACCACGACAGTTGGTGCCCACCATGGGGCAGGTGTTTTAGCGTTTTGTTGGAGGAGTTGCGATCTTTTCTGACCTGAATCATCATGGTTTCCGACGGAGTTTTGGTGGAGGGCAGCGAGATCCGTCTCGGCGCGCTCACGTTCATCACCGATGACTCCGCCTCGCTTCAGGAGGCTCCGCTCGACGTGGACGCACTCCCTATCCGCGGGGCAACGCACTTTCGCGCGTGCGTCCGCGGCGTTCTCCTGCGGCAACCGTCGACCCCTTACCAGTCGACTCCTGTGCTGTCCTCCCTCCCCGTTTCCCGCCGGCACAAGCACTCCGGTCGGTCGAGACTTCAGCGGTGGGTGAGACACGCGGTGGCCCGTCAGTCGGCCATCCCTCAAGTCGCGGCGATCGAGCCCGACGGATCCCTCTACGGCCTGTTCGACTGGCTCCGAAGAGACCGCATCCGAGTGCGATAGCAGCGATCCGGCGGCGGAGGTTCTGATGGTTGATGGACCACCCAGTCCCCCCGGTTTTACCCGCACCGACGGAGGCGCAGGAGGAGGCGACCCGTCGTGTCCCCATGAGGAGTATCTTCCCGAGCGTCTCACATCGCTGCAGAGAGAAGAACTTCGCAGCCAGAACATGGATGCACTGCACACTCCTATCGTTGGAGAAACCCCCGAAGCTCGCGCCTTGGAGGACGCGCGCCTGGCAAACTTGGCTGAACGCACTCGACTGGAGAACCTCCAGCGAGCACTCGACGAGCGGGCGCGACAACGGGTTCCCGAATCCAGTCGACGTCAACTCTTTCCGCCCCCGCAGGTATATCATACTCCGATTCAGAATTTGGCTGCTGCGGCCCGTATAGCAGAGTCGATTCAGCCCTCCCAGTCAGAAGCTGGCAGAGGCTTGTTACAAATCAGAGCGTTGCTCCGGGCAGCGGGAGACCAGAATTCCGCTGTTTCTCAGTCGCGGAACAGGATCCACAGTCGATCCGTTGCAGCGGATATAGTCCAGTCGGCTCACAGCCCAAGATCGCCTCCGAGGCGTGAGGGACGTGGAGACCGGCGTGATCAATACAGAAGGAATGAGAAGTATGATCACTGATTCGATCGTGATGATCGACGTCGAGTGCCAATCCCTCCCCCGAGGAGTGGATCATATGTGCCTCGACAGCAGGATAACAGACGCCCTCATAGTGTTGGGCGGAGAATTCCAGTCGACCCCAGGGAACCAGGCTTTGATGCGAGATCCATTCTCGTTCAAGGTTTGGTCGACAGGAATAGAGCTCACCGAGAAGGCCACGACAGAGATGCGCCTATCAGTAGCAGAGTACATGTTTCAGGGCCGGAGTGTTTCATTCGAGCCTTCAGAGCCGCTGTAATTCCTACCAACTTCAGGTTGGCGACTGGAGTTAGTAAGTTCACCAGTGAGTCCAAGCCCGATACTTGGCTCGAAGATTACCGCGTGGCTGTCCAGATTGGCGGTGGGAATGATGAGGTAGCCATGAAGCACTTGCCTCTCATGTTAGAAGGCTCGGCCAGAGCGTGGCTGAATCAGTTAGCACCCAGCAGCATTTACACTTGGGAGGATCTCTCCCGAGTGTTTGTCAGCACATTTGAAGGAACATGCAAGCGACCTGCAGGCCTTACGGAACTGCGGTCTTGTGTGCAGAAACCGAATGAAACTCTAAGGGATTACATCCAGAGGTGGATCACATTGCATCACACAGTTGAAAATGTACCAGATCATCAAGCAGTTTGTGCCTTTAAAGAAGGCGTTAAGTACAGAGAATTGAATCTGAAGTTCGGTCGAACCGGAGAGATGTCTCTGAATCGGATGATGGAGATTGCCACCAAATACGCTAATGGTGAAGATGAGGATCGACTCCGGAGTGGCAAGCATAAAGCAGTCGCCCAGGAAACTGGAGGAAATTCTAGTCGGAAACAGAAGCGGAAAGCCGAGCCAGCCGCTCCTGGAGAGGCCCTGGCCGTAACCCTGGGAAAATTTAAGGGAAAACCCAAAGGACCTTGGAACCCCAAGAAAGTTAAAGACCAAGATGGAAATGATGTTTTGGATCTACCGTGTCACATCCACACCAAGAAAGATGAAGAGGGCAAACTCATTTACCCAAAGCATACCACTCGACAGTGTCGGCTTCTGATCCAGCAGTTTTAGGGCAAGCAGTCCAAAGATAAGGAAAAGGAGTCGGACAAAGTTGAGGACAAGGAAGATAGTGACGATGGGTACCCCCAGGTCAATTCCACCATGATGATTTTTGCTGATGTTGAGAGCAAAAGTCGACTGAAGGTTATTAACTGTGACGTAAATATAGTTGCTCCGGCAACACCCAATTATCTGAAGTGGTCCCAAACTGCCATCACATTCGACCAGTCTGATCACCCTACGCACATTGCCACCCCTGGGAGGCAAGCTCTGGTGGTCGACCTAGTTGTCGAAGGCACTCGACTAACCAAAGTCCTGATGGATGGAGGCAGCGGTTTGAACATACTGTATGCAGAAACATTGAAAGGGATGGGCATTCCGATGTCCAGGCTTAGTACCAGTAACATGAGTTTCCATGGAGTCATTCCTGGGAAGAAAGCCAAGTCACTCGGCCAAATTGCTCTTGATGTGGTTTTGGGTGATTCCAAGAATTACCGCAAGGAAAAGTTGACATTCGAAGTTGTGGATTTCCAAAGTGCTTATCACGCTATTTTGGGGAGGCCAGCTTATGCACGCTTCATGGCTCGACCATGTTATGTGTATCTCAAATTGAAGATGCCTGGTCCCAAAGGTGTGATCACTATTACAGGCAATCGGAAGAAAGCAGAAGAGTGTTTTCAAAAAGGCTCAAAGATTGCTGACGCTTAGATGGCAGTGGTCGAGCTGCAAGAGTATCAGAAGACTACAGATCCGAGTGAGTTGCTACGAGCTAAGAAGCCTGCTTCAGAATCAGCTTTTCAGTCGTCCGGTGAAACGAAGGCAGTTCACATTCACCCAACCGATCCAAATGCTGCTCCGACTCACATCTCAACGACGGTCGACTCGAAATAGGAAGAAGCGCTCATCCAGTTCCTCTGTCAGAACTGGGACATCTTCGCATGGAAGCCTGCTGACATGCCTGGAGTTCCCAGGGGGCTGGCTGAGCACCGTCTACGAGTTGACCCAAAATTTTAACCTGTGAAAGAACATCTTCGACGGTCCACCGTCCAGAAGAGGAAGGCCATTGGCGAGGAGGTGGCTCGGCTCTTAGCAGCGGAGTTCATCCGAGAAATTTACCACTCCGAGTGGCTCGCCAATGTTGTCATGGTCCCCAAGAAGGACAAGTCACTTCGCATGTGCATTGATTTCAAGCATATCAATCGGGCCTGCCCGAAAGATCATTTTCCTCTCCCCCGCATCGACCAGATAGTCGACTCGACTGCGGGATGTGAGCGTTTGTCTTTTCTAGACGCCTATTCCGGGTACCATCAGATCCGTCTGTACGGGCCCGACGAGATCAAAACAGCTTTCATCACTCCATTCGGGTGCTTCTGTTATGTCACCATGCCATTTGGCCTCAAGAATGCCGGAGCCACGTTCATGAGGATGATTTAGCAGTGTTTTCTCACTCAAATCAGTCAGAATGTGGAGGCATACATGGATGATATTGTGGTCAAGTCACGGAAGGGTTCCGACCTGCTGACTTACCTTGCTGAAACCTTTGCCAACCTCACGAGGTATGATATCAAGCTCAATCCATCAAAGTGCACATTCGGAGTTCCAGGTGGGAAGTTACTCAGTTTTCTCATTTCCGAACGGGGAATCGATGCCAATCCTGAAAAAATTGGTACTATACTCCGGATGAAACGTCCTGTGCGTGTGCATGACGTCCAGAAGCTTACAGGATGCTTGGCCGCTTTAAGTCGATTCATCTCTCGCCTCGGTGAAAAGGCATTGCCTCTTTACCGACTGATGAAGAAGTCCGACAAGTTCGAGTGGACTCCAGAAGCTAATGCAGCGTTTATAGAGCTCAAAGCTCTGCTCTCCACCCAGCCGGTGCTTGCTGCCCCAATCAGCAAGGAGCCTTTGCTGATTTACATTGCAGCCATAGGACAAGTTGTCAGTACAGTACTTACGGTCAAGCGGGAAGAAGAAGGAAAGTCCTTCAAAGTTCAGCGCCCAGTATATTATGTTTCTGAAGATTTGACTCCTTCAAAGCAAAGATATCCTCATTACCAGAAGCTTGTATATGGGATTTATATGACCACGAAGAAGGTTGCACATTACGTCTCTGATCATTCCATTACAGTCGTCAGTGATGCTCCACTATCAGAGATTTTGCACAACAGAGATGCAACTGGTCGAGTGGCCAAATGGGCGATTGGACTTCTTCCCCTAGATATCAAGTTTGAGGCAAAGAAAGCTATCAAGTCCCAAGCAATTGCAGATTTTGTCGCCGAGTGGATCGAACAGCAACTTCCGACTCAAGTTCACTCGGAGCACTGGACCATGTTCTTCGATGGATCTAAGATGCTGAATGGTTCCGGTGCTGGGGTAGTATTGGTTTCCCCCCGAGGAGATAAGCTCAGATATGTTCTCCAGATTCACTTTGATTCCTCCAATAACGAAGCAGAATATGAAGCACTTTTGTATGGGTTGCGCATGGCCATTTCACTCGGCGTCCGTCGCCTCATGGTTTATGGCGACTCAGATTTGGTGGTTAATCAGGTGATGAAAGAGTGGGACGTCAGAAGTCCAGCTATGACTGGTTATTGCAATGAAGTGAGAAAGTTAGAGAAGAAATTCGAGGGGTTAGAGCTTCATCACATCCCCCGACTGAAAAATCAAGCGGCTGATGATTTGGCAAAGATAGGCTCCAAGAGAGAAGCCATCCCCAGCAATGTGTTTTTGGAACACATCCACTCGGCATCAGTCCAAGAAGATCCTTTTACAGATGAAGCCCCGCAGCCAAAGAGTGCCACAGATCCGACTAAAGTTGAAATTCCGGCAGTGGTCGACCTAATCATGGAAGTTTTGGCAATCACCCCCGACTGGACGATACCGTACATCGCGTATATCCCGAGAAAGGAACACCCGGAGGACGAAGAAGAGGCTCGACAGATCGTCCGCCGATCCAAGGCCTTTACAGTCATAAAGGGACAGTTGTATAGAGAAAGCGTGACTGGAGTCGGTCAGAAGTGTATAACACCAGAAGAAGGTCAGATAATCCTTGATGATATCCACTCGGGGACCTGTGGTCATCATGCGTCCTCTCGGACCATTGTGGCTAAAGCATACCGAGCGGGATTTTACTGGCCAAGAGCGAATGAAATGGCAAAAGAGATAGTCGACAAGTGTGAAGGGTGCCAGTTCTACTCCAACATGTCGCACAAGCCTGCATCAGCCCTGAAGACCATTCCACTCGTCTGGCCCTTCGCTGTTTGGGGACTGGACATGGTTGGCCCATTGAGAACAGGCAGGAGCGGTTTCACACATGTGCTTGTGGCAGTCGACAAGTTTACCAAATGGATTGAAGCTAAGCCTATCAAGAATCTTGATGCTTGCACTGCTATCAGTTTCGTCAGAGAGTTAACATTCAGATATGGAGTCCCGCATAGCATCATCACCGACAATGGGTCAAACTTTGATTCAGACAAGTTTAGAGCTTTTTGCGCCTCTCAAGGAACACGAGTCGACTACGCATCGGTCGCCCACCCCCAGTCGAATGGACAAGCGAAAAGGGCAAATGGTCTGATTCTCAAAGGACTAAAGCCTCGGCTGATGCATGATCTCAAGCACGCAGCAGGCGCTTGGGTGGACGAGCTTCCGTCAGTTCTGTGGGGATTGAGGACCACCCCGAATCGGTCGACTGGAAGAACTCCGTTCTTTCTGGTATACGGAGCGGAAGCAGTCCTGCCGAGTGATCTACTTCACAATGCACCCCGAGTCGAGCTTTATACCGAAGATGAAGCAGAACAAGCCCGACAAGACGCAGTCGACCTCCTGGAAGAAGAAAGAGAGATGGCTATGATCCGATCGACCATTTATCACCAAGACTTGCGTCGATTCCATGCCAGAAATGTGAAGAGTCGAGCCTTCCAAGAAGGAGATTTGATCCTCCGAATGGATCAACAGAAACCACACAAGCTCGCTCCTACTTGGGAAGGTCCCTTCATCGTCACCAGAGTCCTCCACAATGGAGAGTATCACCTTTACAATGTCGATCGCCAGATCGATGAGCCACGAGCTTGGAATGCATAACTGCTCTGCCCCTTTCACACTTGAATTCTCACTCGGATGAGATGTAATAAGAAAAACTTCTGTAGTCCATTTATCAAAGACAAGAGTGTTACAAATTTTCCAATAATTGTTGTCGCTTTTGTTTGCGTGTGAAATCCCCCAGTGGGTGGCTTAGATGCGAATCCGTTTCGCCTAAGTTTGTAAAAAAAAATCCTACCGAGTGGTGAGCCAGACTCCCACTCAGAGGCTTAGCTGCAGCCAAGTGCTCGCCTAAGTGTTTAAAAATCCTACCGAGTGGTGAGCCAGACTCCCACTCGGAGGCTTAGCTGCAGCCCAGTGCTCGCCTAAGTGTTTAAAAATCCTACCGAGTGGTGAGCCAGACTCCCACTCGGAGGCTTAGCTGCACCCCAGTGCTCGCCTAAGTGTTTAAAAATCCTACCGAGTGGAGAGAAAACCTCCCACTCGGAGGCTTAGCTGCAGCCCAGTGCTCGCCGAAGTGTTTAAAAATCCTACCGAGTGGTGAGCCAGACTCCCACTCGGAGGCTTAGCTGCAGCCCAGTGCTCGTCTAAGCGTTTAAAAATCCTACCGAGTGGAGAGAAAACCTCCCACAAGGAGGTTTAGCTGCAGCCCAGTGCTCGCCTAAGTATTTAAAAATCCTACCGAGTGGTGAGCAGACCTCCCACTCGGGGGCTTAGCTGCAGTCCAGTACTCGCCTAAGTTTGAAAACATCCTACCGAGTGGAGAGCAGACCTCCCACTCGGAGGCTTAGCTGCAGCCCAGTGCTCGCCTAAGTATTTAAAAATTCTACCGAGTGGTGAGCAGACCTCCCACTCGGGGGCTTAGCTGCAGTCCAGTACTCTCCTAAGTTTGAAAAAATCCTACCGAGTGGAGAGCAGACCTCCCACTCGGGGGCTTAGCTGCAGTCCAGTACTCGCCTAAGTTTGAAAAAATCCTACCGAGTGGAGAGCAGACCTCCCACTCGGGGGCTTAGCTGCAGTCCAGTACTCGCCTATGTTTGAAAAAAATCCTACCGAGTGGAGAGCAGACCTCCCACTCGGTGGCTTAGCTGCAGTCCAGTACTTGCCTAAGTTGAAAAAATCCTACCGAGTGGAGAGCAGACCTCCCACTCGGGGGCTTAGCTGCAGTCCAGTACTCGCCTAAGTTTTTAAAATCCTACCGAGTGGAGAGCAGACCTTCCACTCGGAGGCTTAGCTGCAGCCCAGTGCTCACCTAAGTACGGAACACATCCCAATCCGCAAGGACGACGAGGTGCAAATCGACTGCTACCTTCTCCTTCGGAGCTACACCACAAATACAAAGTTATTTTGAGTGAAGAAAAAGTTCCACTCGACAGATAATTCATGAAGATATTCAACAATAAATCAAGTTCAGATAAGATCCAAAGGTCCTAGACCGCAGATCAAAGTAATCGAGCCTCCAGCTCGACAGAGTTTGACGGTTACAAAATCCACTCGGCATTCCGAGGCAAATTTAAAGTGAAGCATAAAAGTTTTTATTCCTCAGGCGGAGGACTGGAAGGGGCGACGAACTCGTCCAAGTCGATCCCGTCTGCAATGCGAGTGGCAGCAGCAATGAAAGTCTCCATGAAGTCTTGAAAGTTGTGCTTCCTGGTATTGGCAACTTGGATGGCGGCCAACTTTTCTTCTCGCGCCTCCTTGTAGTGGACGCGGACCAGAGACAGAGCGACGTCAGCGCCACATCTAGCAGAAGATTTCTTCCATTCCGCCACTTGACCTGGGACTTCATTCAGTCGAGTCATCAGGGACTCGAGGTCATTCTGAAGCGTCGTCCTAGGCCAGAGCGACGTGTCGATCTGCGACATCGCAACCTTCAACTGAGCAAGATATTCAACAACACCGGCAACATGAGATTCCAGTCGGAGCATGTTCATAGCAGCCTCGTCCTTCACTGGAGAATTGATGGGGTCCAAGTCTGTCTCCACTCGACTGGTCTCCTCTTCGAAGTTTTGGCAGAATTCTGTAAACACAATTCAAGGATAAGTCAGTGGCTCTATGCAGGTTTGGTAACTGCAAGTCAGTCGGGCCGGAGTAATTACCCTCGAGCATGACGAACAGCTTCTTGGCGAGTCCACCGAGATAAGCCTCCAGATCGTTCCTCTTCCCCGCCAGTTCACTTGCCTTGTCATTCGGAGCTATATTGCCATTCTTCAGACGGCTGACCTCTCGATTAGCCGCGTCGAGAGCAGTTTTCAGCCTGGAGTTTTCCTTTTCAAGAGTACCGACTGAAGCCAGTTTTTCTTCAGCAAGCTTCGTTTTGTTTAGGGCCTCCTTCTGCGCTTCGGCAAGGTCTTGATCCTTCTTCTTCAGAGCCTCCTCCATATTTTCTGCGAAATAGCAAGTGAGACCAACATCGAGGACGGCCAGAAAGAAAGGACAGTCGACAAAAGCTCACCAGCCATACCTTTTGCTTCGTCCCTCACCTTCTGCAAGTACTCCTGAGCAAGCTTCAAGTCAAGGTTCAGCTGGATCTGTTTGTTCTCCAACTCAGTGTAGCGAGCCACAAGTTCGCAGGATTTCTGCAAAAAATCAGTCGACAGACATCCAAGATAAGTTGCTTCCGAGTAACCAAGAGACAATGATGGCGTTTCTAAGACTACAGCCGAATCAAAAACATTCGACAGTAGTCTCGGGGACTACACCCAGTGGGTGCACTCAGCGTGCCCCCACTGGTTCGACCAAAAAAAATCGACTGCCGCAGTCGACCGTGTACAGTTCCATTCGACATGGCCTGACCAGACCGAGTGAAGAAGTTCAGCTAAAGCAACACAATATAGAGACTACAGTCGACTGCCAGCAGTCCACCGTAGTCTCGGGGACTACACCCAGTGGGTGCACTTAGCGTGCCCCCACTCGTCAAAAAGATTAATAGACACACCCAGTGGGTGTACAGATATAAAGATCTTCGGAAAAGATATTCTTCAGATAGTATATCCTAACAGAACAAGCGGTGAATCGACTGACCTGGACGTTGCTCTGAAGAGCTGAACTCGTGTCATAAGCTGCTTGGCTGGCTTCCCGAACCACCTTCACTTGCTCCATCATGATCCCCGCCTGGCGTATAGCCTCTTTAGCGGCACCCACTTGGTCCTCAGGGACGTGGTGTGTGGCAAAAAGCGAAGGAGGATTTGCAGTCGACGTCGAAGGCCGAACACTCGTCAGAGGTTTAGCGAAGGTCACAGAAGCCCGAGTGGTATCACCACCCTCCCGGACTGTGGCCTCAGGCGCCGGAGTAGTTTGTGGGGTCTTGCCAGCTGGCGCCCTCCTGTTCCTTCGCGCCCTCAGCGGCTGACGGTGTCCTGCACTAGGGGGTACTCACCACGTCGTCTCTCGATCTATTAGATTGGGCCGAGGCCCCCCATGGCCGTATACTCATGAGCCAGTTCGGACAGCTGCCGCATACAAGGAAGATTCCACAAAGACTTGGCGATCAAGACAAGGACTTCTCCCCACCGGCGTATTCGGCTAGGAATCTTGTTAACCTAGGCCTCTGGTGCATTATATAAACCAGGGCCAGGCTAGTCGATAGAGGAGGCAACATACAGAACAACAATCATACCATAGGCTAGCTTCTAGGGTTTAGCCTCCTTGATCTCGTGGTAGATCTACTCTTGTACTACCCATATCGTCAATATTAATCAAGCAGGATGTAGGGTTTTACCTCCATCAAGAGGGCCCGAACCTGGGTAAAACATCGTGTTCCCTGCCTCCTGTTACCATCCGGCCTAGAGGCACAGTTCGGGACCCCCTACCCATGATCCGCCGGTTTTGACACCGACAGTGGCAGTTCGTCATCATCATCAGGGAGGTCAATGACATGAGGAGGAGCTACAAGAAAAATCCAATCGACCAGAATTATAAGAAATCATCAGTCGACTAAAAGCAGAGCATCAGTAATCGTACCGGGGTTGGAGGTAACAGCGTCTTCCATCTCTTGATCATCGTCCTTGGCGGAGATCTCCGAGGTGGCAGCACTGCAAATTTCGAAAGTCAGTCAGCTTATTCAATGAGTCGACCAAGAGTCCGTCACGTTCGACAAAGGAAAACAAATTCTACTATTACCCAGAAATGGTGGGGATAGTCATCTTCATCTTGGGCAGAGCCTTGGGCGGCTTGGACGGCGTCGCGCGTGGGTGCTTGGGAGCTTTTTCTGTCAGCGCTGGAGATGAGTTCCGAGGGCGCTTCGACGATTGCCCAACAGGGACAGTCGCCTTACCACGTTCCCGCGCAGGGTCGTGTGTAAGCTTGGATCGCCGTTCCGAGCGGGGAGGTTCAACTTCTTCCTCCTCCTCTTCACTGGAGTCATCGTCGTCATCCCCCTCTCCTTCGCCGTCAGATTCCCACTCTTCTCTCTCGTCTCCACTTTCGCATCCGCTCGCCTCTCCTTCCTCGGTCTGCTCCTGTGCTCCATTGGGTGTCGAGTACATCTCAGTAGTGGCCTAGAGGACAACAAACAAGACAAAAGTCAATCGACTGATGCAAACAGAACAAATAAAGAAAGCAAGATCACAGTCGGAAACGCAAGGTCAGACCTTGTCCACTTCGTATGTTTGGTCGAGTGGAGGAATCCTCCTGGCTCCTCGGGGGTTTTCCTTGTTCCCTGTGATACTCGACAGCCACCCTTCCAACATCTCGTCAGTGACCTCCTCTGGGTGAATCCGAGTGGTGTCTTCAAGACCCGAGTACGGCCACATCGGGTGGTCACGAGCCTGAAGCGGTTGGATGCGCCTCCGAAGGAAGACTTCCAACAAGTCCATGCCAGTCACACCCTCGCGGACAAGCTGAACCACTCGACCGACCAGCACCTTGACTTGCGCCTTTTCCTTCGGCGTCACTTTCAGAGAGGCAGGTTTTTCTGCTCGATTCGGAGAAAAAGGGGGAAGCCCAGTCGACTGTCCTGGGGTCACCTTGTCTTTACAGTAAAACCAAGTCGACTGCCACCCACGGACTGACTCGGGAAAAGTGCTAGACGGAAAGGAACTTTTTCCCCTCGTCTGGATCGCCAGGCCCCCGCACAGCTGGATCACCTGCGTCCGTTCATCACACGACTTGGCCTTCTTGACCGACTGAGAGCGGCAAGTGAAGATGTGCTTGAAGAGTCCCCAGTGGGGGCGGCAACCCAAGAAGTTTTCACACAAGGAAACGAAAGCAGCAAGATACACAATAGAATTGGGAGTAAAGTGATGGAGCTGCACTCTGAAGAAGTTCAAGAAGCTCCGGAAAAAAGGATGAGGAGGCAGAGAGAATCCGCAATCGATATGGGTGGTGAGGAGGATGCACTCACCATCAAGAGGCTGGGGTTCGACTTCTTTCCCTGGGAGACGCGCAGATTCGTGGGGAATGAATCCCCCCTCGACCAGATCATCGAGATCATCCTGCCGAATCACCGACGGCATCCAGTCGCCCTGGATCCAATCCTTGGGCAGAGCAGTCCTGGAGGAAGATCCGCCCCGAGCGGACTTCTTCCCTTTCCCCTGCACCGCCGCCTTCTTCGCGCCCTCTAGAGCCGACGTCTTCTCCTTCACCATCGTCGCCGGCGAAGCTCGAATAGACCTACGGCACCAAGGTGAGAGCGGAGGTGGCGGAGGATCTTGTGAAGGAAGGGGGAAAAGTGAAGGCGCATTGTTCGGGGGTCCCGAGCCGGCAGCTTATAAGAGGTCACTTCCGAGTGGCTGACTGGTAGGCCCAGGCAATCCCGTCAAATCCCGCAATAGGCGCGCGCGGTACGTGGCGAAAAAGGTGGCGCGGGGATCGAGGAGCTTCCGTCCTATCCCATCCGATTACTGCGGCCACCCCCGTCCCGCGCGCTTCCCGAAATTCAAATCCCGCAAAATCCGTCGGCCGCAGAACAACTTGTCAAACAGAAGATCCCTTTCACACCGTCACTCGGAGCTTCACAAGTAAAGAAATTCACTCGACAAGAGGACAAGAATGGATCAAGGCGACTGAAAGAAGTTGACAACGTCATCTGTGACAATTGATCCAAAACAAGATGTTCATATAACATGAAGAACCAGTCGGAAAGATCCCCAACTCCTTCCCCACTCGAACCTCGATCCTTTCGGGGGCTAATGATGAAGCTATGTACCTAGGGTAGGGGCATGGACCTGTCCTAAGTACCCTACCCAAGGACATCCCTAGAAGAAGTCACCTTTCAATTGACTTGGAGGTATCCCACTCGACGGATCAAGACACTCGACCACGAAGCAATCACTCGACCAAGATCCAACCACTCGACTGCCAGGAGATCTAAAGTCACCCTGCACGCAAACGTTCGGTCATTAAGTAGCTTTTATGGTCATCATAGCACTTTATTAGGGGCGTTACCAGTAACCCCCAGTGTTAATGTACTTTAAACCCTGCATTACTAAGGGCTGGAGGGGCCTGGCAAACTCTATATAAGCCACCCTGTGACACTCCAAAATTTTTATTTTGGTTTTTCAGCAAAAAACTTTGTTGGTTTTTGAAAAGAGGCCATTTAAAATTTTTCCAGAAAACCTTCCTCTTAAAAGCTTCTTTGGCAAGGATTTTTTATTTTTGTATCTTCTTCAAACTATGGTGCTTGATCATTTAAAACTCTTTCTCTGATGGTTCCCTTCTCAAAGTATATTTTTGGAAATTATTCTTTTTCTTATAAAAAGAACTCTATGAATTTTGAGGTTTTTCTTATCTTGAAACCACCCATGGTTTTACCATGTCTCCTATAGTAAATCTTCTCAAAATCCCTCCCTCCACCTTTGAACAATCTAAATTCTCTGTCTCAACAAGTCCAAACAAGTTTTGGATTTTATTTCAATTATTTTATCTCTCAAATCATTTCTGCCAATTATTTTGAGCCTGAGTGATTTTCAAAGGAAGTACCTCATTGCCTTTGAGTTTTTATCTCAAACCAACTCCTCTGGATTGTCCTTAGCATCCGCAACCTAGAACCATCTTGATCCACTCTTCTTCTTTTCAAATTTTTCAAATTTTACTCACTGCAAGTTTGGACCAGATTTGCCAAATTTGGTGAAATTCATATCTCCTATTCTCCAAAAATTCTACCAAAATTCAGGCAGCCTCCTGGTGCAATGAGAGGCCACCCCACCAAGTTTCAGCTCAAGGAAAAATCCCTACATGCCTAGATCATTCTGTCGAACACCTTGCATGCACTGTTTCTGTTCATCTTCAGTTAAGTTCAGAGTTCAGTGTCATTTTTCCTTCGTCATACTTCGGTCACGCGGCCACAGTGCGCCCTGGCATGATGCTCACGGCCTCTTCCCCTTGGCCAGCACCCCGCACGCACGCTTGGCCGATTCCTGGCGTCGGTGGCGACGAGCCTCGCCGGCGTTGGAGGTTTCTGCGGTGGCTGCGCCACCCGTGGCGGCCAGCGAGGGCCCGAGCCCGCTCGCCACGCCACCCGGCGCCGCCCAATGCCCCCTGGCTCTCCGCGTGTCCCTGCCATGCCAGCGCATGCCCGTGGCACCGTCGCCGTGGCCCGGTGAGCACGGAACGTGCTCCCTGCCGCCGACGGGCCCGCGCCGCCCCATTCCGTCGAGCTCGCCCAAAGCACCCAATCCTGGCTCGTTTAGCACCTAAACGGACCCAGTGAACCCCCACGACGGCGCTCAACCCCTAAACCTCCCCGACCAATGCCCTGCGCCGCCGTAAACTTCGCCGGAGAACCCCGTTCTCAGCCACCGCCTTGGACCGCCTATAAAAAGGGCTCCCGAGCTCACCCTCGACCACGCACCATCACTGCACCTCACCAAAGCCCCGCCAGGCCACTAGGAGGACCTCGAGGAGGTCTCCTCCCCTGACTCTGGCCGCCCCGTTCCGCCTCGGCCTCCGTCTCGATTCACTCCGGTGAGGCCGTCCCCGGCGCCCAAACTTCGTCAGTACCCTCCTCGAGCAACCAGAGAGCTAACCCCCACTTCAATTTGATCCTTGCAGCCCTCCTCGGCAAGCTCCATCAACGCCCGAACCACCGTCCGCCGGAGCAAGGGCCGCCGTCGACGTGGTGCTCGCCGGCGACCACCACCACCTCCCACAGACGCGGAATGGCGCCCTGAACACGGAGGTACTCTCCAATCTCCCTGCCTCGCCGTAGATCACCGCCGGCGACCACCGCGGCTCTCGGGCACCGTCGAGCTCTGCCGCCTCTTTTAAAAATTCAAACCTGACGGGCGGGACCCACCTGTCAGCCTCTCTGTCCTTTCTAAGCGAAACGTTTTCTGAAAACGTCTTCTGCCAAATGCATTTTCCCGCTGGGCCGGCGCATTCTTATTCGAATCGTTTTCTGTTTTTATAAGTTAGCCCCTGGGAACTTTCTGTTTCATTACAGATGAGTCCCTGGACTAAAACCTTTATAACTTTTTAACAGAAAAGTATTTTTGATTGATTCTTTTTCTGTTCTCCTTAAAATTTTGTCTAGTTTTTTTATCAGATTTATTTGAAAAATATTTGGAGAAATTTTTGTGCACCTCACGGTATTCACGATAGCGCGTATATTTTCTTTATGCCGTAGATACCGAAGGAGGTGACGAGACCGCGAACTTCACCGAGCTAGGCTCCGACTACTCTGAACCAGGAAAGCATGTTTGAACTTTTGATATGATGATTGTTTTGGCAGGTTTGCATTAAGTAGTTTTATGGCATGTTGATGAGCATATCGACGAATGTCATGTTACATGCAACGATGAGGCAAGTGAGTTTCGAAAGTCCACAAGTTGATGGATGTGAGTATGCATGGCCATGTGTTGGCATGAGGATGGGTAAGATGGCAGTGTTGCAGCATGCCAGTCTTAGGCCAGACTATATGACTTCAGTGTCAACCCGTATCGATCCAGTTCCTTCCACTTTTCCTTCCCTGTACTACCACATGTTTTCCGCAAGGAATATGGCTTAGTAAGTTGCAAACCGCTTTCTTGGTACACACCAAAAGGAGAGGCCGTGATGATGGTTCCATGGCCCTGGATTAAAGCCAGTCATCCGGTCAGGGGGCATGGGTGTTTCCGGTTGGGACCGAGAGGGGGGCACCCCTTAGAGCGCGCGTATATAAATTTGATCCCATGCTATTCGAGATTGTGATCTCCCCGTCTCAAAAGTTTTTCTTGGACGATGTCTAGGGTGATTCCTAGTATCGAGAGGTAGGATGGGTGTGTACTGGTTAGCTGTGTTTTCTTCCGAAATACCGTAAACGGAACTAGTCCTTCGTGACTACGGAAATCCGTTGGCTGTGGGAAAAATTTTGTACAAACTCTGCAGAGTCATATATTCCTTTGAATCATCTATTCCATGTCCAAGTTCGGTATTATCTTATCCTGACAAATGTCAGTTTTGATGACAGAGACTCCGGTGAATCACATGAGTGCTAAGTCCGGTTAAATGTTTATTCCTGTGGATGGACTAACCCGTTTATTTTCATGAATTGAATATTTATTATGAGTATTATTTACTTGTGAATAAAAGCCCTTTCTGTGATGTCGCTCAGACGTCCGACTGTGGCATTGTTATTATTTACCTTCAATAAAATCCCTTTCTGTGATGTCGCTCAGACGTCCGACTGTGGCATTGTTATATTTTACTTTCAATCAAAGCCCTTTCTGCGATGTCGCTCAGACGTCCGACTGTGGCATTGTTATATTTTACTTTCAATCAAAGCCCTTTCTGCGATGTCGCTCAGACGTCCGACTGTGGCATTTCTTTTAAAGCCCTTTATGTGGCGTCGCTCAGATGCCCGACTGTGGCATTTCTTTTAAAGCCCTTTATGTGGCGTCGCGCAGACGCCCGACTGTGGCATTTCTTTTAAAGCCCTTTATGTGGTGTCGCCTAGACGCCCGACTGTGGCGTGATTTATTTATTTATCTTCCTATCGAGGTGTCGCTTCAGACACCCGATTGGGTTTACAGTTATTTTGTTGGGTTTTCGAGCGGACTACCGCCGACCCCCTTTTTACCTGTCTTGTTTTTACGAATTAATGTGCCACTGTTAAAATTAATCATGACGCATCCATGCATGCATTTGTTATATCTTACGTCCGAACTGTCTTGCGAATACTTTCAAAGTACTCACCTGGCTTGTTGATTTGGCCAGATGCTGACGAAGGCGATCTCATGGATGAAGAATTTGATAGCGAGTCCGACGCCTAGAGGAATCCCAGTCAGTCTCGTGTGACCCGGGATTTGGTCACTGTATTATATCCGCTTCCGCTACCAAATAAATTCATCGAGCCTCACCTCGACGCCCGATGAGATGCCAGTTTTAGAGTCATGTATCACACTCCCCGCCGTGTTTTTCCACCACCACCCTATCTTCGAGTCAGTAGTATGCCTCCACACCACTGTGTCATGTCCGCCATTATGTATAATTATTGGCGTGCTTGTAATAATTTGGTTGAGCAACCATAGCTCAACCCTGTAATATATTTTATGCTACTGGCTTATTGTATCAAGAATTTGTCTACCGGTAAGGAGGATTTTCCTCACACTGGACTCAAAAGATTGGTTTATCAATAAACATTTTTATTGGAAAACCGGTCGTGACAAGCTTGGTACCAGAGCCAGGTTGACTGCAGGAAGCCATTAGGTGCGATCGCTAATTGGTTATTAGCATGATAGAGCCAATTTATATATTTTTTTGCAATTGTAGTCATTTTCTGACAGTCAGCATAAATTTATGATCTGACCATTCAGAATTTTTGCCTACTTTTGTAGATGGCCGACAACAGCTGCGAGTGTCAGACCTTCGCCAACATGCCCGATGGGTTCATCAAGCTTCTCTCCTTCATCGTTCAGGTCGCGATGGGGCCATCTGTGCGCCCAGTCTTTACACTCTACCAGCACCGAGTCAATGACAGTCTGACCATGCACCAGGCCGCGGTGCAGTTCAAGGGAGGGCATGGTGAGTTACGCCGCTTCCGGTTCATGGGAAGAGCCATGCCTACGGAGAGGCATGCTATGCAGATGGCAGCCCGCGAGGCGATAGCTCGTCTCAGGGATGTCCTCCCCGTGATGAAGACTCGTCGTTACCATTATCTTCCATGCCATGTGCCTTACACCTGTCACTACGCATTCTCCTGCCCCAGAGGAGAACGAGACGAGGCTTTTGAGATGCTTATTGAGTATCTCCGGGCCCTGGAGGCAGCCTTCGACAACCTGGTGGACAACTTCGTGGCTGCCCGCATGGACTCAGTCCATGGCTGTGCCGCCAACAGGAGGGAACTCCTACCGACCGCACCGCCACTGACTTTTGTCTCGTCCTCAGCATCTTATGCACCTACCCGTCGCCTGCCTTCTACCGAAGAGTTCAACCAAGTTATTGCGCCCACTCCAGCGCGCACTGCACCACCCTTCGCGCCCACTCCTGTCCGTGTTGTTCCGCCCCTGGCACCCGCTCCATCTACTCGGCGCAACACTACACGTATGGAGCCTATTAGCGAGGAGGAAGTCGAGTCCCCAGCCTCGCTACGCCTCACCCTCGGCAGGGCAAAGGAGATCGTCAACATCTCCGCCTGAGTACGCTTAGCCGCCATGCAATGTACCGCTGTGTACGATATGTTTATATGTACATAGGTTGTGAGAAGTAGCCTGTTTGCGCATCATGTAGGATCTGGAGGAGTGCACTAGCCTAAATAACATGTCAGGATTATGTACGCATATCCTGAGTGATGTATTGTATAATTACCGCCCGCGTGTAAGATATGTAATGAGCAGTCCTTCTCCGCGCGCAAATCGATTTGTTTTTCTTAAGTAAGCTTGGTTATTTAATTTATTTGCCAGCTTTGTGCATTTATGGAATTGTTTTTGCGACTCTTTTCGCTTTTCTTATGGGTTTTACAAAATATATCCCCAGAGTGAAAAATGTCTCGTCCTTGGACTCGCTCCATGCCAACTCCACCAGAGGAAAATTATGATACACAACCCAGCAACAAGTTCACACAGGGACAGTCAAGCCAACAGGGCAGTGAATCAGCACTTTCACAAATGTGTCGCCTTTATGAGCAGTGTCAGCAACAACATTGGGAAATGATGAACCAAGTCATCAACATGGGAAATCACCATGGACAGTATCAGCAGCATTCCAAGTTATCTGAGCTACAGAAGACACGTCCCCAAAAAATTTCTCATACTGACAAGCCTCTTGAAGCCGAGGATTGGCTTCGAGATATGGAGAGAAAATTAGTTATTGCAAAATGTTCAGACCCCGAGAAGGTACTATATGCCCCGCACTATCTCACAGGAGTAGCTGCATCATGGTGGGAGAATTTTCTGCACATGCACCCCAACGAAAATGATATAACCTGGGATGATTTCAAGGAAGGTTTCGGTGGTGCACACATTCCTAAGAGTATTATGAAAATCAAGAAGAGAGAGTTCGATGACCTCAAACAAAGGAACATGACAGTGTCAGAATACAACGGTCAATTTACTCTATTGTCTCGCTACGCCAATGAAGAACGTATGACTGAAAGCAAGAAGATGGAGAAATTCCTTGACGGTCTGGCACCCGCGCTTAAATGCCAACTGGTCGTGCACACTTTTCCAGATTTTAAGACACTAGTGGACAAAGCCATTACTCTGGAAAATGAGAGACGTAGCTTGGAGGATTTCCGCAAGCGAAAAAGAGACCAGACTACTCTTGCGCGCAACCACCGAAGCAAGACAGATTTTCAAAAAGGTGGGACACACAAACCTACGACAAACGTCTCACGCCCAACCAAGAATTTCCATGCAAGGGACAAGGAGTTCACATATCGCCCATGCGTTACTTGCTACGCTTGTGGAGAAGAAGGGCACTATGCCAAACAGTGCCCCAAGCCAAGGAACTCGACCCTGAAGCCAAACAACGGTGGAAATAATTCAGCGCCCAAGCGCAACAATTTCAACCCCAACAACAACCACAGGAAGGGGCATCTAAACCACGTGACCAAAGAAGAAGCACAAAATGCTCCGGATATCGTACTCGGTACGTTTCCTGTCAACACAATACCTGCAATGGTTTTGTTTGATTCTGGAGCTTCTCACTCATTAATTTTGAAAAGTTTTGCTTTGCAAAATAATTTTTCGATGTTTCCTCTGAAAAATCCATGATCATCAAGTCCCCTGGGATTCAGCAAGTTACTCAGAGTTACTGTCAGAATGTGGTTATTGAGTTCGAAGGATTGAAATTTCACGCCAATCTTATTGTGTTGGAAAATAAAGGACTGGATGTCATCCTAGGGATGGACTGGTTAACCACCAACAAAGGTTTTATTGACTATTTCAACCGGACTGTAATTCTCACACACCACCACGGGAAGACAATAAAAGTATCAGCCAAAGAAAGAAAAATACCCCGGCAGCCGAGATTGAATAAGGTGGACGTTTCTGAGCTAAACAATGTTCCAGTAGTATGTGAATTTCCAGACGTATTTCCCGAAGAACTACCAGGCATGCCACCAGACTGAGAGATAGAATTCAGCATTGAGCTAGCCCCAGGAACCACCCCCATATACAAGAAACCATACAGAATGGCACCATCCGAGTTGATTGAGTTGAAGAAACAAATAAAGGAATTACTGGACAAGGGATACATTCGAGCCAGCTCCTCACCTTGGGGATCACCAATTTTATTTGCCAAAAAGAAGGATGGAACACTGAGATTGTGCATAGACTACCGAGCACTTAACATGGTCACAGTCAAGAACAAATACCCGATGCCGCGGATAAATGATTTATTTGATCAGCTTGCTCAGGCCAAGGTATTCTCAAAGATTGACTTAAGGTCAGGATACCATCAATTAAAAGTGCGAACAGAAGATATCCCCAAAACAGCCTTCACCTCCAGATATGGACTATATGAGTTCACAGTTATGCCTTTTGGATTAACGAACGCCCCCGCATATTTTGTTCACCTCATGAACAAAGTATTTATGAAGTTTATGGACAAGTTCGTTGTGGTATTTATCAACGATATTCTGATATACTCCAAGACACCAGAAGAGCACGCGGAACATCTCAGGATTGTGCTAGGAGAACTCAGGAAACACCAATTGTATGCCAAGTTCAGCAAGTGCGAATTTTGGCTAAGACAAGTAGGCTTTCTAGGCCACGTGCTGACCCAAGACGGTATTGCAGTGGACCCGGAGAAAGTCAGGGCCATACTTGGCTGGAAGTCACCAGCCAGCGTAACGGACATACGAAGTTTCTTGGGAATGGCAGGATACTACCGCAGATTTATTTAAGGATTCTCCACCATAGCCAAGCCAATGACGCAGTTACTCAAGAAGGACAAGAAGTTTGAATGGACAGAAGCCTGCGAGAAAAGTTTCCAAGAGCTAAAACGGAAATTAACGACAGCACCGGTATTAATTGTGCCAGACCTACACAAGAATTTTGAAGTGTATTGTGACGCATCCCGAAAAGGCCTCGGGTGCGTGTTGATGCAAGAAGGCAAGGTTGTCGCATACGCTTCAAGGCAACTTCGCAAGCATGAGGAAAATTATCCCACTCATGACTTAGAAATGGCAGCAGTCATTCATGCACTCAACGAATGGAGGCATTTCTTACTTGGAAATCGATGTGAAATATACACGGACCATAAAAGTCTCAAATATATTTTCACACAGCCAGAACTAAACTTACGGCAACGACGCTGGTTGGAATTGGTAAAGGATTATGATGTTGGTATCCACTATCATCCAGGAAAAGCAAATGTAGTGGCAAATGCTCTTAGTCGGAACCCCAGCTCCGACGAAAACAGTCTGCAAAGCTTGAGACCTGAATTCCAACAAGAATTTGCCAAACTCAACTTATTAATGATCGCGGAAGGCACCATATCAAACTTGGAAGTACAGCCCGACCTTGTGGAGAGAATTAAAGAGGCTCAGCCTGGTCACCCCAGCATTGAAGGAATTAAAAGAAAGGTGAGTATGGGCAAGGCCTCGGAGTTCGTCATAGACGATGGAGGAATATTATGGTACGGGGACAGACTCTGCGTGCCAAATATAGAGGAACTCAAACAGCAAATTCTAGCAGAAGCCCACACCGCCCTATATTCGATCCACCCTGGAGGAACCAAAATGTATAAGGATATTCAGGAAAGATTTTGGTGGCACGGTATGAAGAGGGACATAGCCACATTCATTACATGTTGCGATTCTTGTCAACGCATAAAAGTGGAGCATCAAAAACCAGCCGGACTACTGCAACCAAACAAAATACCTGAGTGGAAATGGGATGAAATAGGGATGGATTTCATTGTCAGACTACCTCGGTCACGACACGGGAATGATGCCATATGGGTCATCACCGATAGATTAACCAAGGTGGCACATTTCATTCAAGTAAAGACAACCTACAACACCCAGAGGCTTGCCAGGATTTATCTCTCCCGTATAGTTTGTCTGCATGGAGTCCCGAAGACTATAATATCCGATAAAGGCACTCAGTTTGTCTCGAGATTCTGGGATCATTTACAACAGGCTCTGGGAACTCAACTGGCCTTCAGTACAGCCTACCATCCCCAGACTGATGGACAGACTGAACGCGTAAACCAAGTTTTAGAGGACATGCTGAGAGCATGTGTCCTCACCTATGGAGCCAGTTGGGAAGAAAGCCTGCCATATGCCGAGTTCGCATACAACAACAGTTACCAGGCCAGCCTGCAAATGGCACCATTTGAAGCTCTGTACGGACGGAGATGTCGTACCCCGCTAAATTGGTCAGAGACCGGAGACAGCCGTATCTTCGGCCCAGACATGCTCAAAGAAGCCGAGGAAAAGGTCAAGCTAATCAGGGACCGACTCAAGACCGCTCAAAGCCGACAGAAGAGTTACTACGATCAGAAACATCGTGGGGTCAATTTTGAACCCGGTGAATTTGTGTACCTACGAGTATCACCTATGAGGGGACTGCAACGGTTTAAGATTAAAGGGAAGTTAGCACCAAGATTCATTGGACCATTCTGCATAGTGGCACGAAGAGGCACCATAGCCTACCAGCTAGACTTACCCGAAGAATTATCCGATGTCCACGACGTGTTCCACGTCTCGCAATTGAGGAAGTGCGTAAGCAACCCAGAGAAACAAGTATCCCATGAGAACATTGACGTGCAGCCAGACCTCACCTATCGGGAACGCCCAGTAAAAATATTAGAGGAGTCTGAAAGGAAGACCCGACAGAAAACCATCAAGTTTTTCAAAGTTCAGTGGAGCAATCACACCGAGAGTGAAGCAACCTGGGAAAGGGAGGATTTCCTTTGGACAGAGCATCCATACTTATTTAAGGATCAGCTGAAATCTCGGGGACGAGATTTTTCCTAAGGGGGTAGGTGTTGTGACACTCCAAAATTTTTATTTTGGTTTTTCAGCAAAAAACTTTGTTGGTTTTTGAAAAGAGGCCATTTAAAATTTTTCCAGAAAACCTTCCTCTTAAAAACTTCTTTGGCAAGGATTTTTTATTTTTGTATCTTCTTCAAACTATGGTGCTTGATCATTTAAAACTCTTTCTCTGATGGTTCCCTTCTCAAAGTATATTTTGGGAAATTATTCTTTTTCTTATAAAAAGAACTCTATGAATTTTGAGGTTTTTCTTATCTTGAAACCACCCATGGTTTTACCATGTCTCCTATAGTAAATCTTCTCAAAATCCCTCCCTCCACCTTTGAACAATCTAAATTCTCTGTCTCAACAAGTCCAAACAAGTTTTGGATTTTATTTCAATTATTTTATCTCTCAAATCATTTCTGCCAATTATTTTGAGCCTGAGTGATTTTCAAAGAAAGTACCTCATTGCCTTTGAGTTTTTATCTCAAACCAACTCCTCTGGATTGTCCTTAGCATCCACAACCTAGAACCATCTTGATCCACTCTTCTTCTTTTCAAATTTTTCAAATTTTACTCACTACAAGTTTGGACTAGATTTGCCAAATTTGGTGAAATTCATATCTCCTATTCTCCAAAAATTCTACCAAAATTCAGGTAGCCTCCTGGTACAATGAGAGGCCACCCCACCAAGTTTCAGCTCAAGGAAAAATCCCTACATGCCTAGATCATTCTGTCGAACACCTTGCATGCACTGTTTCTGTTCATCTTCAGTTAAGTTCAGAGTTCAGTGTCGTTTTTCCTTCGTCAAACTTCGGTCACGCGGCCACAGTGCGCCCTGGCACGATGCTCACGGCCTCTTCCCCTTGGCCAGCACCCCGCACGCACGCTTGGCCGATTCCTGGCATCGGTGGCGACGAGCTTCGCCGGCGTTGGAGGTTTCTGCGGTGGCTGCGCCACCCGTGGCGGCCAGCGAGGGCCCAAGCTCGCTCGCCACGCCACCCGGCGCCGCCCAATACCCCCTGGCTCTCCGCGTGTCCCTGCCATGCCAGCGCACGCCCGTGGCACCGTCGCCGTGGCCCGGCAAGCACAGAACGTGCTCCCTGCCGCCGACGGGCCCGCGCCGCCCCGTTCTGTCGAGCTCGCCCAAAGCACCCAATCCTGGCTTGTTTAGCACCTAAACGGACCCAGTGAACCCCCACAACGGCGATCAACCCCTAAACCTCCCCGACCAATGCCCTGCGCCGCCGTAAACTTCGCCGGAGAACCCAGTTCTCGGCCACCGCCTTGGACCGCCTATAAAAAGGGCTCCCGAGCTCACCCTCGAGCACGCACCATCACTGCACCTCACCAAAGCCCCGCCAGGCCACTAGGAGGACCTCGAGGAGGTCTCCTCCCCCGACTCCGGCCGCCCCGTTCCGCCTTGGCCTCCGTCTCGATTCACTCCGGTGAGGCCGTCCCCGGCGCCCAAACTTCGTCAGTACCCTCCTCGAGCAACCAGAGAGCTAATCCCCACTTCAATTCGATCCTTGCAGCCCTCCTCGGCGAGCTCCATCAACGCCCGAACCACCGTCCACCGGAGCAAGGGCCGCCGTCGACGTGGTGCTCGCCGGCGACGACCACCACCTCCCACAGACGCGGAATGGCGCCCTGAACATGGAGGTACTCTCCGATCTCCCTGCCTCGCCGTAGATCGCCGCCGGCAACCACCGCGGCTCTCGGGCACCGTCGAGCTCTGCCGCCTCTTTTAAAAATTCAAACCTAACGGGCGGGACCCGCCTGTCAGCCTCTCTGTCCTTTCTAAGTGAAACGTTTTCTGAAAATGTCTTCTGCCAAATGCGTTTTCCCGCTGGGCCAGCGCATTCTTATTCGAATCGTTTTCTGTTTTTATAAGTTAGCCCCTGGGAACTTCCTGTTTCATTACAGATGAGTCCCTGGACTAAAACCCTTATAACTTTTTAACAGAAAAGTATTTTTGATTGATTCTTTTTCTGTTCTCCTTAAAATTTTGTCTAGTTTTTTTTATCAGATTTATTTGAAAAATATTTGGAGAAATTTTTGTGCACCTCACGGTATTCACGATAGCGCGTATATTTTCTTTATGCCGTAGATACCGAAGGAGGTGACGGGACCGCGAACTTCACCGAGCTAGGCTCCGACTACTCTGAACCAGGAAAGCATGTTTGAACTTTTGATATGATGATTGTCTTGGCAGGTTTGCATTAAGTAGTTTTATGGAATGTTGATGAGCATACCGACGAATGTCATGTTACATGCAACGATGAGGCAAGTGAGTTACGAAAGTCTACAAGTTGATGGATGTGAGTATGCATGGCCATGTGTTGGCATGAGGATGGGTAAGATGGCAGTGTTGCAGCATGCCAGTCTTATGCCAGACTATATGAGTTCAGTGTCAACCCATATTGATCCAGTTCCTTCCACTTTTCCTTCCCTGTACTACCACATGTTTTCCGCAAGGAATATGGCTTAGTAAGTTGCAAACCGTTTTCTTGGTACACACCCAAAGGAGAGGCCGTGATGATGGTTCCATGGCCCTGGATTAAAGCCAGTCATCTGGTCAGGGGGCATGGGTGTTTCCGGTTGGGACCGAGAGGGGGGCACCCCTTAGAGCGCGCGTATATAAATTTGATCCCATGCTATTCAAGATTGTGATCTCCCCGTCTCAAAAGTTTTTCTTGGACGATGTCTAGGGTGATTCCTAGTATCGAGAGGTAGGATGGGTGTGTACTGGTTAGCTGTGTTTTCTTCCGAAATACCGTAAACGGAACTAGTCCTTCGTGACTACGGAAATCCGTTGGCTGTGGGAAAATTTTTGTACAAACTCTGCAGAGTCATATATTCCTTTGAATCATCTATTCCATGTCCAAGTTCGGTATTATCTTATCCTGACAAATGTCAGTTTTGATGACAGAGACTCCGGTGAATCACATGAGTGCTAAGTCCAGTTAAATGTTTATTCCTGTGGATGGACTAACCCGTTTATTTTCATGAATTGAATATTTATTATGAGTATTATTTACTTGTGAATAAAAGCCCTTTCTGTGATGTCGCTCAGACGTCCGACTGTGGCATTGTTATTATTTACCTTCAATAAAATCCCTTTCTGTGATGTCTCTCAGATGTCCGACTGTGGCATTGTTATATTTTACTTTCAATCAAAGCCCTTTCTGCGATGTCGCTCAGACGTCAGACTGTGGCATTTCTTTTAAAGCCCTTTATGTGGCGTCTCTCAGACGCCCGACTGTGGCATTTCCTTTAAAGCCCTTTATGTGGCGTCACGCAGACGCCCGACTGTGGCATTTCTTTTAAAGCCCTTTATGTGGTGTCGCCTAGACGCCCGACTGCGGCGTGATTTATTTATTTATCTTCCTATCGAGGTGTCGCTTCAGACACCCGATTGGGTTTACAGTTATTTTGTTGGGTTTTCGAGCGGACTACCGCCGACCCCCTTTTTACCTGTCTTGTTTTTACGAATTAATGTGCCACAGTTAAAATTAATCATGACGCATCCATGCATGCATTTGTTATATCTTACGTCCGAACTGCCTTGCGAGTACTTTCAAAGTACTCAACTGGCTTGTTGATTTGGCCAGATGCTGACGAAGGCGATCTCATGGATGAAGAATTTGATAGCGAGTCCGACGCCTAGAGGAATCCCAGTCAGTCTCGTGCGACCCTGGATTTGGTCACTGTATTATATCCGCTTCCGCTACCAAATAAATTCATCGAGCCTCACCTCGACGCCCGATGAGATGCCAGTTTTAGAGTCATGTATCACACTCCCCGCCGTGTTTTTCCACCACCACCCTATCTTCGAGTCAGTAGTATGCCTCCACACCACTGTGTCATGTCCGCTATTATGTATAATTATTGGCGTGCTTGTAATAATTTGGTTGAGCAACCATAGCTCGACCCTGTAATATATTTTATGCTACTGGCTTATTGTATCAAGAATTTGTCTACTGGTAAGGAGGATTTTCCTCATACTGGACTCAAAAGATTGGTTTCTCAATAAACATTTTTATTGGAAAACCGGTCGTGACACACCCCCCTCCTCAGTATCAAGGGTTCGCACCCCTGTTATTCATACACACATAATTCAGTCGACCGCCTCCTGGCACCGAGACGTAGGGCTATTACTTCCTCCGAGAAGGGCCTGAACTCGTAATCCTTGTGTGCTTACAACTCCTCCATAGCTAAGATCTAGCCTCTCCATACATACCCCCCTACATCACTGTCAGACTTAGAACCACGATAGTGCTCTTCTGAGATAGTCGCACGCTCTAATAGACCCTTCAGTACGTCCGACCGCATACCAGATGGTGCCGGACTCTTTTGATTGCTCTCTTCAAGAGCCAGATACTGAGGGCTTCGGGTGACCATGGGATTACCTTCTAGCCTTGCCGGATCCGGAGAAACTCTCCGTGATGACACTTCAAGGTCGCCCGCTTCTTGAGCCGGGGAGTCCGAGGGAGGCGTTTCGCTCCCCATCATCTCCGAAAGTAGATCCCCCGAAGACGAGCTCTGTTGAGAAGGGTTCAGATCCGAATTGCAAGATAAATGCTTCGGTTATCTTCCTTAGAAGTAAGGTAGTATATCTTCACTATTAAGTACTTTTTGATTACTTACAGCTCATTAGAGGGCTGATCCCGCACGGACTTTGTGCGGCAAGAGCACCCTCCAAGGCGGGACCATCTGGTGGAGTTTTCTTCTCCCATTTGGAAACCTTGGTTTCCGGATCATTAGAGGTAGTCCTCTTCCTCCCCCGGGGCGAGGGAATGTCAGATTCCTTCCCTTGGTTATCCTCCCTCACGAAGGCGCTCGTTCCCTCGGTTGGAATAGGTAGTGGTGGAGGCCTGCTTTCGCCCTCTTTATTCCCCCTTCATCTTCCTTTGAGGGCACCGAGCAAGGTGCTGGCTCGAGCATCTTTTCCACCATCGGATTGTCCAAGCCTTCGGGAAGGGGGGCCGAACACCGGATCATCTTTGCCTTTGTTATCCAGTCCTGGTCAAAAAGCGATTCTTCAGAATGACGTCGTGATAAATGAAAGACAGTGTGTTCGACTAGAGGATTACTTACTTGGGCCGCGGTGCGGTTGCTGCTCAGGCCCATGTCCTCGTAGGTGTCCGGACACTCTATTTGGGGTCCGAAGAACGACCTGTACATCTCCTCGTGCATCAGGCTGAGGAAATTCTGATGGCGTGAGGTCCTTCTGGGTTGAATTCCCACAAGCGGAGGGGTCGGCGTTTGCAAGGCTGGATCGACGAACCAACATGACTTGCACTACCATAACCAAACTAAAATCTCCCTCGAAGATATCTTGGATGCAGCTCTGCAGTATGGGCACATCCTTGGCTGGACCCCAGCTCAGCCCCCTGCTGATCCATGACATCAGTTGTGGTGGAGGGCCCGAGCAAAAGGCGGGGGAAGCTACCCACTTGGCACTTCTGGGAGCGGTGATGTAGAACCACTCCCATTGCCATAATCCGGACATCTCTGGAAAGGAACCCTTTGGCCACGGAGCTCCAGTGATCTTGCTTATTAATGCCCCTCCGCATGCTGCATGCTGCCCCTCAACCGTCTTCGGCTTCACATCAAAGGTCTTGAGCCATGGGCCGAAGTGAGGGGTAATGCGGAGGAAGGCCTCACATACGACAATAAATGCCGAGATGTGGAGAAAGGAATCCGAGGCTAGATCATGGAAATCAAGCCCGTAATAGAACATCAAACCCCTTATGAAGGGATCCAGAGTGAGGCCTAGTCCTCGGAGGAAGTGGGAGATGAACACGACGTCTTCATTGGGTTCAGGAGTAGGGACGACCTGCCCTCGGGCAAGCAGCCGATGCAAAACTTTGGCGGTCAGGTATCTTGCCTCCCTCAACTTATTGATATCCTCTTCCGTGATGGAGGAAGGCATCCACCGGCCCTGGAGGCTGGATCCGGACATGATTGGAGATCCGGAGCACCTGACCTGGGCTTTGGGTGTTAGAACTCGAGGCGGGGGAAGGATTTGATTGAGCACGGGAGGGAAAAAGTAAAAAAGCCTTGTCCCTTTATAAAGAGGGTGAATATCAAGCGTCCTCCTCGTAGCCATTTGGGACTTGCCTAAAATCTAGGAGTCCTAGGCACAGTTGGGTTACCCATGACTGTATTGATGAGAATCCCGTAAGGGGGACACGATCTCTGCTTTGACAAGACGTGTCAAGAAACTGCCTCGTGTTATGTGCGGGGCTAGCTAAAGAGAAATGGTTCGAATAATCGCCGAGCCATGGCATGATGTCATGTTGCCAAAACATGTCAGCAGATTAGATTTGTGGAAATATTATTCTCTCTACAGTGGTATGTGGAACTTATTTTGCAGGGTCGGACACTATCCTTTCATTCAAACTCTTCTGTGGTGTATCCGGAGGAGGAACCCACCTTGCAATGCCGAAGACAACACTACGCGCCGGACTCATCGTCATTGAAGCCTGGTTCAGGGGCTACTGAGGGAGTCCTGGATTAGGGGGTCTCCGGACAGCCGTACTATATCCTTTGGCCGGACTGTTGGACTATGAAGGTACAAGATTGAAGACTTTGTCTCGTGTCCGGATGGGACTCTACTTGGCGTGGAAGGTAAGCTAGGCAGTACGGATATGGATATCTCCTCCTTTGTAACCGACCTTATGTAACCCTAACCCCCTCCGGTGTCTATATAAACCGGAGGGTTTTAGTCCGTAGGACAATAGACAATCATACCATAGCCTAGCTTCTAGGGTTTAGCCTCTCCGATCTTGTGGTAGATCAACTCTTGTAATACTCATATCATCAAGAATAAATCAAGCAGGACGTAGGGTTTTACCTCCATCAAGAGGGCCTGAACCTGGGTAAAACATTGTGTCCCTTGTCTCCTGTTACCATCCGCCTTAGACGCACAGTTTGGGACCCCCTACCCAAGATCCGCCGGTTTTGACACTAACACCTAGCATGTCAGAAGGCTTCCATGCAAAGATGTCCCAGTTTTCATGGATGAACTCAATGAGCGCGCCTTCCTATTTTGGATCCAAGTTAGCGCTGATGCTGAATTTCTTGGATGAATCGCCAGGAACAAAGTCAACCAGTTTAGTTTCCTCAGCCGATTTAAACTTCAGTGCCGGATCATGCTCGGTGGTTGGCTTTTTCAGAGAAGTCATATTTGCCAGATCAACATTGTCTTTGTAAAATTTCAGCTCCTCCGTGGCACAAATCGACTCAGCATAAGCTGCATCCCCTTCTTCACATTCCAAAGCAATCTTCCGGCTTCCATGCACAGTGATGGTCCCCTTATGACCCGACATCTTAAGCTGCAAATAAACATAACAAGGCCTTGCCATGAACTTAGCATAAGCCGGCAGTCCAAACAGGGCATGATATGGGCTCTTGATTTTCACCACTTCAAAAGTCAATACCTCTGATCTTGAATCATGATCATCTCCGAAAGCAACTTCCAGAGCTATCTTACCAACTGGGTATGCCGATTTCCAGGCACTACCCCATGAAACACAATGTTCGATGGTTTAAGATTCTTATCTGTTAACCCCATGTGACGAAAGGTTTCATAGTAAAGGATATTGATACTGCTTCCTCCAATCATAAGCACCTTGGTAAATTTATACCCCCAACCTGGGGTGCTACCACTAATGCCAGGTGACCCGGATTGTGAACCCGGGGAGGATGATCATCTCGACTCCACAGGATGGGTTGTTCAGACCAGCGCAGATAACGAGGTACTGCTGGTTCAACAGAGTTCACGGCTCTTTTACGAAGCTTCTGATCGTGCTTACATAAGCTAGTGGTGAAGACATGATATTGCCCACTATTCAACTGTTTTGGATTGCTCTCATAACCTGATTGCTACTGCTGTTGATTCCCCTGATGGTTGTAACCTCCCTAGTTGCCCTGGCTGTTCTGATTGCCATGTCCGGTTTGGTTGCCCTGGAACCCTGAACCAGAACTGCCACCACCATAACCTGGCCCATGGAAACCGCCTCCTGAACCGCCGGGCGGTCCATTATCATATTGAAAAAGATTTGAATTTTTGAACTCCCGCATAATGAAGCAATCTTTCCAAAGATGCATAGCAGGTCTCTCCTTTGATCCGTGCTTTGGGCAAGACTGATTTAATAGGCGCTCTAGATTGGGGCCTGAACCTCCACCCCGCTGGGGCGGTTTACCCTTATGCTGCTGACTGTTATCCTGGGCATTGGTGTTAGCCACAAAGTCCAAGCTATTATCTGCCTTGCGTTTACCATTGTTCCCATGTCCTGCCGGATTATGCTGCTGCCCCTTGGCGTTGCCGCTCTTCTTTCCCTTCCCGGTCTTGTCATCCTCAGACTCGGGGTCCTTGGTACTATCAGAGTCGGCATACTTCACCAGAGCCGCCATAAGTGTTCCCATGTCATTACAATGGCGTTTAAGCCGTCCCAATTTCAGCTTCAAAGGCGCAAGCCGACAATTGCCTTCCAATGTTAAAACGGCTGTGTTAGCGTTGATGCGGTCTGACGAATGCAAAATCTCCGAAACCCGGTACACCCAGTGGGTTGTTGATTCTCCTTCCTCCTGGACACAGGCAGCTAAATCCATGACGAACATGGGCTGCTTGCATGTATCTTTGAAGTTCTGGATAAACCGGGCCCTTAACTCGGCCCATGATCCAATAGAGTTAGCCGGTAGATTTTTCAACCACGTGCGACCTGTTACCTCCAACATCATGGTAAAGTATTTGGCACACGTCGCTTCGTCCACATCCAGCATCTCCATTGCCATCTCATAACTCTCCACCCATGACTCAGGGGATAAATCGGCGGTGTAATTCGGCACCTTATGCGGGCCCTTGAAATCCTTGGGTAACCATACATTGCGTAGTGTTGGGACAAGACATGGCACTCCCAAAGAACTGGAAGTAACCCCTGGTTCCACCGATGTTGTTGGACGAACTGGAGTGAACTGACGAACCAGCGTGAGCTGACGAACCGGAGCTTCGTGCTGTGTCGCTAACTCAGCTTCCTGACATGCCCTAGCGCGATCCACTACATCCTGGGCATTGCTAACGCCACCCGTCGGGTTATTGCCACGGGGCGGATTATGATTCCTCGCACTGCTTGATACGGTCGGTACATCGATATGCTTGCTGTAGCTCTGGCTTGGGCGGGGAGTAGAATGAATCCTTTTGCGGCTATACGAATAGGCCTGCTACTGAGTCAAAGCCGTCTGTAGGAGCTCCCTAGCCCATCGTGTCTCAACTGCTACGGGGGACTCATCATCAATCGGGAGAGCTGCCAATCATGAAGCGGCAGCAACGATGTTATCCAATGGGTTCGAGTAATGACCCGGAGGTGTTGAGACGTGTCATGATGGAATGTTGTTCTGACGAGGCGGAGGCGGCAGATCCGTCGCCCGAGGCTGAACCGGTGCCCTGGTCCCAGGTGCCTCCGCCCGGTTCACCACAGGTTGGTTGCTGGTGCCCGCTCCTGGCGTGTTAAAGAGATTCCTCGCCTCCAAGACCAACAGAAGGCGCGATCGGTGTCTTCTCCTCATGGCGTCATCTAACGCGCCCTGATCCAGCATAAGCCGGTACGCCTGAGCCTCCAATCTGGCCCGCTCTGTAGCCTTCCTTGTGTTTTCTGCTGCCAGGTCCGCTTTAGCTTGAGTTATCTAATCCTTCACCTTCGCAATCTCTGCATTGTGCTGATCCTGGTTTGCCGCGTCCACCTCTGCTGCTAGTAACGTTGCTAAAGTGTCGAACAGATTGGACAAAACCTGAGCCGGAGGCAGCATAGAGCCCCCTGCTCCCGCTGGTGTTGCTTTTGGTGAACCGGAAATCATTGCCGCGGCGGTAGAAGAGTGTTGTGCTGGTTGTGTACCGGCCATGAAGACCGCAACCGGGCTTGGCAGATCGAGGGGGTCTCGAATACTGTTGCCATCGGAACCTCCACTAATCCGGCCATCCCGCAGCTGGTACAGCGCCTCGGTCTCTCCGGTTGAAGACTCGTCATCAGAGCAGACAACGGTTTCGCCACCAGATGCCGATCTATCCTCATATTCCGCTCCATGGATGACACCCACGAAGACATGCTTTACGGTGGGCTGAACCTGGGTAGAGCTTGCACGCTGAGCCGTCTCGATGATGTCGGTGTAGATGTACGGCTCAGGGCCCGGTTCACCAATCTTGTCGATGAAGACGTGAATTCCACCAAAGGGGACCCGGTACCCGTATGATGTCTACTACACAACCTTCTTCTTGTAGACGTTGTTGGGCCTCCAAGTGCAGAGGTTTGTAGGACAGTAGCAAATTTCCCTCAAGTGGATGACCTAAGGTCTATCAATCCGTGGGACGCGTAGGATGAAGATGGTCTCTCTCAAACAACCCTGCAACCAAATAACAAAGTGTTTCTTGTGTCCCCAACACACCCAATACAATGGTAAATTGTATAGGTGCACTAGTTCGGCGAAGAGATGGTGATACAAGTGGTATATGGATAGTAGATATTGGTTTTTGTAATCTGAAATTATAAAAACAGCAAGGTAACTAATGATAAAACTGAGCGTAAACGGTATTGCAATGCTAGGAAACAAGGCCTAGGGTTCATACTTTCACTAGTGCAAGTCCTCTCAACAATAATAACATAATTGGATCATATAACTATCCCTCAACATGCAACAAAGAGTCACTCCAAAGCCACTAATAGCGGAGAACAAATGAAGAGATTATGGTAGGGTACGAAACCACCTCAAAGTTATCCTTTCTGATCAATCTATCATAGAGTTCGTATTAGAATAACACCTTAAGACACAAATCAACGAAAACCCTAATGTCACCTAGATACTCCAATGTCACCTCAAGTATCCGTGGGTGACGGTGTCCTGGACTAGGGGGTACTCACCACGTTGTCTCCCGATCAGTTGGATTGGACCGAGGACCCCCATGGCCGTATACTCATGGGCCAGTTCAGACAACCCCTGCCGCATACAAGGAAGACTCCACAAGACTTGGCGCCCAAGACAAGGACTCTCCTAAACCCTAGGCCTCTGGTGTCTTATATAAACCGGGGCCATGCTAGTCAATAGACAATCTCATATTCATTAGATCAGTCTCGTGGTAGACATATGTACTCTGTACTACACCCATATGAATACAATCAAAAACAGGACATAGGGTTTTACCTCCATCAAGAGGGCCCGAACCTGGGTAAAATCCTGTGCCCATGTTACCATCGCTCCAAGACGCCTAGCTTAGGACCCCTACTACGAGATACGCCGGATATTGAACCGACATTGGTGCTTTCACTGAGAGCCTGCTGGGTGATCGTCATGGATCGATGGGATGATCAGGAGGATTGAGTAAATTTTAAGCAGCGGCAGCCCTGTCCGCTGCCGGACAGTACGTCCGATTCGATGATGACGAGGACGACCCACACACGGTAGTACTTCACAGGGTGTCAAACTTGAATTCAACCATGCAACCGACAGGGAGATTCAATCCTTCCTTTTCTTTACCTTCTTTATTAATCAATTGTGGAGGCGGTCTCCCATTTTGTCTTGTAGTATATATCATCCATGCACCTTCTCTAGTACCAGATTGATTTGGTCCGTGCGTGGGTAGTACTATACCAGTACTTTCTAACACCCACGTGGGATGCTATCCCTCCTGCATGGTATCGATTTGGATCTGACATCTGATTGCTAGCTGATTGCCCGATGCTATTCTTTCTAATAATTGCATAAAATGCAAATTATTTGTGCCATCATATTTTCTGTTAGGATTATACTGCTGTATGTATATAGATCACAATACGGCCTATGTTCGCGTCCGCTACTTGTTACATCGGATCCGGACTCAATCTGGCCGCGGGCAATCCAGCCGAAGAGATAGTGCGGAGCAGTGCACCGATCAGAGCTCGGCTCGATGGCAGCACACCACACATGTTCAGTACGGATCAGTTCGTGCGTTTGCTTTGGTCTGCCAAGGTTGTCGCCGCCGGTGAACATGTTTTATCTTTCCCTAACTATTCGGTTAGCTCCTAAAATTATTGCACACAAAATATCTTCTGTTCTTTTGCACTACATTATTTTTGCACAAATAATTTTCTGACATATGTGCGTGGACGGTCTGGCCAACCTCTCGCCGTCACCTAGGCCAGCCGACCTGTGTCGACATCACCATGCCACAATGTCGTCATACCATTGAGCCGACCTCGACGGTTAGCCAGACTATTCGCTTCGCATATATTAATTATGCACCTTTTTTCACTATCATTATCTCTTGCTTGCACTACTTTGCATGTGCAGACAATCTATCTAGGTTGGGCCGCGCTAACACCTCGGCAAGGCGATATCGTCATCCCGCCTACATTGACCAAGTCGTGGCGTCGCGTTGACGCGTGTCCCTGTAATCACCTTTGAGTACGTCACGCGGTCAACTCTATGGGGCCAACAACGTCGTCCTGCCTACGATTGGGGAGTCACCTCGACGTAAATCCCTTTGTCAGCATTACCATGCGACCACTTCACCGGGCTGACCTCGACGCTCAGGCCATATCTCTTTCATTATTTACTTCACTTATATTAATTAAGTAGAGGAATTTTTTTATATACATTATTATCTTTATTTGTCATTACTTTTGGTTTGCACTATTTTATCTATGCAGCCAATTGACTTAGATTGGGTCGCACTATCCCCTCGGCGTGGTGTCCTCGTTGCCCACCTCCATCGACCGAATTGTGTCGTTGCCTTGGAGCGCTGCTCTGTGTTGGCAACCCCGCATCGTCGCTTCATCAACCTGCTCGGCCGGAGATTCTAATGTCACCGCGGACCTGCTCCATCACCGCGGCTAGACTGGGGGCTTTACATTTTCGGAGTGCCGAACTCTCTGCTCGGCCACCTCGGGACCATCCTCGGGGCTGGAACCTTGTCCCGCATCAAGCTCGGACCGCGTCACCAATCCCAAACACATTAACCAGCTAAGTCACTTTTGTGCTCAAAGTTTTAAATTTTGTTCGGTTCAACCAAGAATTATACCTTTTTGGTAAAAAGTTGTTTGTGAAAAACTTCCTGGTCAAAACCTTGCTTATGGCACACAAATTCAAATACCGCAATTAATTGGGGGCTTCCTTTATGAAGCCTTTCCTCTTGCAAATGATTATACTTGTACGACTTCATTCCTTATTTGTGTATTACGCCACAATATGCACCATGTTGACTTAAGCAATTTGCAAGCTGGGTTGCCTCGCTCTTGTGTTTACCCCTATGTTCCCAGTTGTTCGGCTAGGGAGAAAAGGGAGCACCTCTGCGATTGTCACGATCGGGTCATCCGAGCCGGACCTCAGACTGGGTGAAGCCGAAAGCTAGCGCTCTTATTGTTTTCAATTATGGTCGGCACACAACGGAACTCATGAGTACAAAAAATCTATTGCACAAGTCTCATAGTAACAATGAGCATCGAAGAAAGGTATCAGTGGGGGTACTATTTTCTTAGAAGATGCTTCTTACACTTTGTTAGTAATATAGCATAAGTTCCCTGAGCGCGCTTTGTCTGTTACAGCCATATGGCCTGATTGCCTGGTTATCGGAAACACCGTTGATATTCTCGACAGGTGGAGTACATAACACTTTTCGGTCCTTGACCGAAGAGGGAGAAGCCGATGGTCGGTTCAGACGCGTTTAAAGTTCGGGTGAACAGAGATATGGTACAAGTACTTCGGTACATACGATCATAACACATAAAAATTCTTTTACCCAAGTCACTTGGGGGCTCTTAAATTTATATGAGCCTGCTACCTCTTGAGCACTGCGTTGGTTTTCCCCGAAGAGGAAGGGATGATGCAGCAAAGTAGCGTAAGTATTTCCCTCAGTTTGTGAGAACAAAGGTATCAATCCAGCAGGAGGTTACGCGCGAATCCATCGTACCTGCACAAAACAAATAAATCCTCGCAACCAACACAAATATGGCTTGTCAATCCCTATAAGGCCACTTACGAGAGTGAGATCTGATAGATATGATAAGATAATATTTTTGGTATTTTTATGATAAAAGATGCAAAGTAAAATAAAGGCAAAGTAAATAGCAAAACAAATAACTAAGTAGTAGGAGATTAATATGATAAAGATAGACCCGGGGGCCATAGGTTTCACTAGTGGCTTCTCTCAAGAGCATAAGTATTCTACGGTGGGTGAACAAATTACTGTTGAGCAATTGACAGAATTGCGCATAGTTACGAGAATATCTAGGTATGATCATGTATATAGGGATCATGTCCGAGCCTGCCTGCATCTACTACTATTACTCCACTCATCGACCGCTATCCAGCATGCATCTAGAGTACTAAGTTAAAAACAGAGTAACGCCTTAAGCAAGATGACATGATGTAGAGGGATAGACTCATGCAATATGAAGAAAACGCCATCTTGTTATCCTCGATGGCAACAATACAATACATGCCTTGCAGCCCCTACTGTCACAGGGAAAGGACACCGCAAGATTGAACCCAAAGCTAAGCACTTCTCCCATTGCAAGAAAGATCAATCTAGTAGGCCAAACCAAACTGCTAATTCGAAGAGACTTGCAAAGATAACCAATCATACATAAAAGAATTCAGAGAAGATTCAAATATTGTTCATAGATAGACTTGATCATAAACCCACAATTCATCGGTCTCAACAAACACACCGCAAAAAGAAGATTACATCGAATAGATCTCCACAAGTGAGGGGGAGAACTTTGTATTGATATCCAAAAAGAGAGAAGAAGCCATCTAGCTACTAACTATGGACCCGTAGGTCTGAGGTTAACTACTCACACTTCGTCGGAGGGGCTATGGTGTTGATGTAGAAGCCCTTCGTGATCGATGCCCCCTCTGGCGGAGCTTCAAAACAGGCCCCAAGATGGGATCTCGTGGATACAGAAAGTTACGGCGGTGGAATTAGGGTTTTGGCTCCGTATCTGATCATTTGGGGGTATGTAGGTATATATAGGAGGAAGGAGTACGTCGGTGGAGCAATAGGGGGCCCACGAGGGTGGAGGACACGCCTGGGGGGGTAGGCGCGCCTCCCTACCTCGTGGCCTCCTGTTTCCTTTCTTGATGTAGGGTCCAAGTCTCCCGGGTCTTGTTCGTTGAGAAAATCATGTTCCTGAAGGTTTCATTCCGTTTGGACTCTGTTTGATTTTCCTTTTCTTCGAAACCCTAAAACAGGCAAAACCAGCAATTCTGGGTTGGGCCTCCGGTTAATAGGTTAGTCCCAAAAAATAATATAGAAGTGGATAATAAATCCTAATAATGTCCAAAATAGTAGATAATATAGCATGGAGCAATCAAAAATTATAGATACGTTGGAGACGTATCAAGCATCCCCAAGCTTAATTCCTGCTCGTCCTCGAGTAGGTAAATGATAAAAATAGAATTTTTGATGTGGAGTGCTACTTGGCATAATTTTAATGTAATTCTTCTTAATTGTGGTATGAATATTTAGATCCGAAAGATTCAAGACAAAAGTTCGTATTGGCATAACAATAATAATGCTTCAAGCATACTACCTTAGCAATTATGTCTTCTCAAAATAACATGGCCAAAGAAAGTTCATCCCTACAAAATCATATGGTTTAGTCGTGTTTCATTTTTGTCACACAAGAATTCTCTCATCATGCACAACCCCGATGACAAGCCAAGCAATTGTTTCATACTTTAGTAATCTCAAACCTATAAACTTTCATGCAATATATGAGCGCGAGCCATGGACATAGCACTATGGGTGGAATAGAATACAATGACGGGGGTTATGTGGAGAAGACAAAAAGGGAGAAAGTCTCACATCAATGAGGCTAATCAATGGGCTATGGAGATACCCATCGATTGATGTTAATTCAAGGAATAGGGATTGCCATGCAACGGATGCACTAGAGCTATAAATGTATGAAAGCTCAACAAAAGAAACTAGTGGGTGTGCATCCAACTTGCTTGCTCACGAAGACCTAGGGCACTTGAGGAGGCCCACTGTTGGAATATACAAGCCAAGTTCTATAATGAAAATTTCCCACTAGTATATGAAAGTGACAAAACGGGAGACTCCCTAACATGAAGATTACGGTGCAACTTTGAAGCACAAGTGTGGCAAAGGATAGTAACATTGTCCCTTCTCTCTTTTTCTCTCATTTTTTTGGGCCTTCTCTTTTCTTTTATGGCCTTCCTATCTTTTTTTAATTCCTCCCTTGGGACAATGCTCTAGAAAATGATGATCATCACACTTCTATTTATTTACAACTCGATGATTACAACTCGATACTAGAAGAAAAGATGACTCTATATGAATGCCTCCGGCGGTGTACCGGGATATGCAATGGACCAAGAGTGACATGTATGAAAGAATCATGAATGGTGGCTTTGCCAAAAATACTATGTCAACTACATGATCATGCTAAGCAATATGACACTAATGAATGTGTCATGATGAACGGAATGATGGAAAGTTGCATGGCAATATATCTCGGAATGGCTATGGACATGCCACAATAGGTAGGTATGGTGGCTGTTTTGAGGAAGATATAAGGAGGTTTATGTGTGAAAGAGCATATAATATCACGGGGTTTGGATGCACCAACGAAGTTTGCGCCAACTCTCAATGTGAGAAAGGGCAATGCACGGTACCGAAGAGGCTAGCAAGGATGGAAGGGTGAGAGTGCGTATAATCCATGGACTCAACATTAGTCATAAAGAACTCACATACGTATTGCAAAAATCTACAAGTCATCAAAAACCTTGGTACTACGCGCATGCTCCTAGGGGGATAGATTGGTAAGAAAAGACCATCGCTCGTCCCCGACCGCCACTCATAAGGAAGACAATCAAATAACACCTCATGTTTCGAATTTGTTGCATAACGTTTACCATACGTGCATTCTACGGGACATGCAAACTTCAACACAAGCATTTCTCAATTTCACAACTACTCAACTAGCATGACTTTGATATTATTACCTCCATATCTCAAAACAATCATCAAGCATCAAACTTCTCTTAGTATTCAAAACGCTCTTAAGAAAATTTTACTAACTTTGAATACCTAGCATATTAGGATTTTAAGCAAATTACTTTGCTATTAAGACTCTAAAAATAATCTAAGTGAAGCATGAGAGATCAATAGTTTCTATAAAACAAATCCACCACCGTGCTCTAAAACATATAAGTGAAGTACTAGAGCAAAACTATATAACTCACAAGATATAAGCGAAGCACATAGACTATACTAACAAATTCCAAATCATGTATGGCTCAAGGTGTGTGCAGCAAGGATGATTTTTGAAAACTAATAAGCAAATACTCAAATCATATAAGACGCTCCAAGAAAAACACATATCATGTGGCGAATAAAAATATAGCTCCAAGTAAAGTTACCGATAGAAGTAGACGAAAGAGGGGATGCCTTCCAGGGCATCCCCAAGCTTTGGTTTTTAGGTGTACTTAGATTATCTTGGGGGTGCCATGGGCATCCCCAATCTTAGGCTCTTGCCACTCCTTGTTCCATAATCCATCAAATATTTACCCAAAACTTGAAAACTTCACAACACAAAACTTAAAGTAGAAAATCTCGTGAGCTCCGTTAGCGAAAGAAAACAAAAGACCACTTCAAGGTACTGTAATGAACTAATTATTTATTTATATTGGTGTTATCCCTACTGTATTCCAACTTCTCTATGATTTATAAACTATTTTACTAGCCATAGATTCATCAAAATAAGCAAACAACACACGAAAAACAGAATCTGTTAAAAACAGAACAGTCTCTAGTAATCTGTAGCTAGGGCAAGATCTGGAACCCTAAAAATTCTAAAATAAATTGCTGGACGTGAGGAATTTATCTATTAATCATATGCAAAAATAATTAACTAAATAGCAGTCTCCAAATAAAAATGACAGAACTTCTCGTGAGCGCTCAAGTTTCTGTTTTTTACAGCAAGTTCAACAAGACTTTCCCCAAGTCTTCCCAACGGTTCTACTTGGCACAAACACTAATTAAACACAAAAAACACAACCAAAACAGAGGCTAGATAAATTATTTATTACTAAACAGGAGCAAAAATCAAGGAATAAAAATAAAATTGGGTTGCCTCCCAACAAGCGCTATCGTTTAACGCCCCTAGCTAGGCATAACAAGCAAGAATAGATCTAGGTATTGCCATCTTTGGTAGGCAATCCATAAGTGGCTCTCATAATAGATTCATAAGGTAATTTAATTTTCTTTCTAGGAAAGTGTTCCATGCCTTTCCTTAATGGAAATTTGAATCTAATATTTCCTTCCTTCAAATCAATAATTGCACCAATCGTTCTAAGGAAAGGTCTTCCAAGAATAATAGGACATGAAGGATTGCAATCTATGTCAAGAACAATAAAATCTACGGGCACATAATTCTTATTTGCAACAATAAGAACATCATTAATTCTTCCCATAGGTTTCTTAATAGTGGAATCCGCAAGGTGCACGTTTAGAGAGCAATCATCAAAATCACGGGAACCTAACAAATCACACAAAGTCTTTGGAATAGTGGAAACACTAGCACCCAAATCACATAAAGCATAGCATTCATGATCTTTAATTTTAATTTTAATAGTTGTTTCCCACTCATCATAAAGTTTTCTAGGGATGGAAATTTCCAATTCAAGTTTTTCTTCATAAGATTGCATCAAGGCATCAATGATATGTTTAGTAAACGCTTTATTTTGACTATAAGCGTGAGGAGAATTTAGCACGGATTGCAACAAGGAAATACAATCAATCAAATAGCAATTTTCATAGTTAAATTCCTTGAAATCCATAATAGTGGGTTTAGCAACATCTACGGTTTTAATTTCTTCACTCCCACATTTATCAAATTTAGCATCAAGATCAACAAATTCCGAATTCTTAGAACGCCTTCTAGGTAAAGGTGGATCATATTCAGTCCCATCATTATCAAGATTCATATTGCAAAACAAAGATTTAATAGGGGACACATCAATAACTTTTAGATCTTCATCTTTATTTTCATAGGAACTAGAAGAACACACTCTTATAAAGGCATCTTTTTTAGCACGCATCCTAGCGGCTCTTTCTTTGCACTCATTAATGGAATTTCTCATGGATTTGAGAGACTCATTGATATCATGCTTAGGTGGAATAGATCTAAGTTTCAAACCATCAACATCAAGAGCAATTCTATCAACGTTCCTAGCCAAATCATCAATCTTAAACAATTTTTCTTCAATCATAGCATTAAAATTCTTTTGCAAAGTAATAAATTCTTTAATATTAGATTCAAAATCAGAGGGAATCTTATTATAATTTCCATAAGAATTGTTATAGGAATTACCATAATTATTAGAGGGATTACTAGGATAAGGCCTAGGGTTGAAATTTCCTCTATACGCGTTGTTACCAAAATTTGTTCCTACCAACAAAATTCACATCCATAGATTCATTATTATTCTCAATCAAAGTAGACAAGGGCATATCATTAGGATCAAAAGAAACACTCTTATTAGCAAATAATTTCACTCAAAACATTAATTTCTTCTATCGCATTCACCTTTTATTAGTAGATCTTTCAGTATGCCATTGAGAATAATTAGCCATAATATTATCTAGGAGTTTAGTAGCTTCTCCTAAAGTGATTTCCATATAAGTGCCTACCGCGGCCGAATCTAAAAGATTTCTAGAAGCAAAATTCAATCCGGCATAAAAATTCTGAACAATCATCCATAAATTTAAACCACGAGTAGGGCAATTACGTAACATTAATTTCATTCTCTCCCAAGCTTGTGCAACATGTTCATGATCAAGTTGCTTAAAATTCATAATATCGTTTCTAAGAGAGATGATCTTAGCGGGAGGAAAATACTTAGAGATAAAAGCATCTTTGCACTTATTCCATGAATCAATACTATTTTTAGGCAAAGAAGAAAACCAAGCTTTAGCACGATCTCTAAGCGAAAAAGGAAACAGCTTCAATTTAACAATATCATTATCCACATCTTTCTTCTTTTGCATGCCACACAAATTAACGAAGCTATTTAGATGGGTAGCGGCATCTTCACTAGGAAGGCCGGAAAACAGATCTTTCATGACAAGATTCAGCAAAGCAGTATTAATTTCACAAGATTCAGCATCGGTAAGAGGAGCAATCAGAGTGCTAATAAAATCATTGTTGTTTGTATTGATGAAGTCACACAATTTAGTATTATCTTGAGCCATCGTGACAAGCAAACAAACCAACACACAAGCAAACAAAAAGCAAACGGGCAAAAAGAGGCAAATAGAGAAAGAGAGGGAGGATAGAGAGAGAGGGCGAATAAAACGGCAAGGGTGAAGTGGGGGAGAGGAAAACGAGAGGCAAATGGCAAATAATGTAATGCGGGAGATAAGGGTATGTGATGGGTACTTGGTATGTTGACTTTTGTGTAGACCTCCCCGGCAACGGCGCCAGAAATCCTTCTTGCTACTTCTTGAGCACTGCGTTGGTTTTCCCTGAAGAGGAAGGGATGATGCAGCAAAGTAGCGTAAGTATTTCCCTCAGTTTTTGAGAACCAAGGTATCAATCCAGTAGGAGGCTACGCGCGAGTCCCTCATACCTGCACAAAACAAATAAATGCTCGCAACCAACGCAAATAGAGGTTGTCAATCCCTATAAGGCCACTTACGGGAGTGAGATCTAATAGATATGATAAGATAATATTTTTGGTATTTTTATGATAAAAGATGCAAAGTAAAATAAAGGCAAAGTAAATAGCAAAGGAAATAACTAAGTAGTAGGAGATTAATATGATAAAGATAGACCCGGGGGCCATAGGTTTCACTAGTGGCTTCTCTCAAGAGCATAAGTATTCTACGGTGGGTGAACAAATTACTGTTGAGCAATTGACAGAATTGAGCATAGTTATGAGAATATATAGGTATGATCATGTATATAGGCATCACGTCCAAGACAAGTAGACCGACTCCTGCCTGCATCAACTACTATTAATCCACTCATCGACCGCTATCCAGCATGCATCTAGAGTATTAAGTTAAAAACAGAGTAACGCCTTAAGCAAGATGACATGATGTAGAGGGATAGACTCATGCAATATGAAGAAAACCCCATCTTGTTATCCTCGATGGCAACAATACAATACATGCCTTGCTGCCCCTACTATCACTGGGAAAGGACACCACAAGATTGAACCCAAAGCTAAGAACTTCTACTATTGCAAGAAAGATCAATCTAGTAGGTCAAACAAAACTGATAATTCGAAGAGACTTGCAAAGATAACCAATCATACATAAAAGAATTCAGAGAAGATTCAAATATTGTTCATAGATAGACTTGATCATAAACCTACAATTCATCGGTCTCAACAAACACACCGCAAAAACAAGATTACATCGAATAGATCTCCACAAGAGAGGGGGAGAACATTGTATTGAGATCCAAAAAGAGAGAAGAAGCCATCTAGCTACTAACTATGGACCCGTAGGTCTGAGGTAAACTACTCACACTTCATCGAAGGGGCTATGGTGTTGATGTAGAAGCCCTCCGTGATCGATGCCCCCTCTGGCGGAGCTCCGGAACAGGCCCCAAGATGGGATCTCGTGGATACAGAAAGTTACGGCAGTGGAATTAGGGTTTTGGCTCCGTATCTGATCGTTTGGGGCTACGTAGGTATATATAGGAGGAAGGAGTACGTCGGTGGAGCAACTGGGGGCCCATGAGGGTGGAGGGCGCGCCTAGGGGGGTACGCACGCCCCTACCTCGTGGCCTCATGTTTCCTTTCTTGACGTAGGGTCCAAGTCTCCCAGGTCTTGTTCGTTGAGAAAATCACGTTCCCAAAGGTTTCATTCCGTTTGGACTCTGTTTGATATTCCTTTTCTTCGAAACCCTAAAATAGGCAAAAAACAACAATTCTGGGCTAGGCCTCCGGTTAATAGGTTAGTCCCAAAAAATAATATAAAAGTGGATAATAAAGCCCAATAATGTCCAAAAAAGTAGATAATATAGCATGGAGCAATCAAAAATTATAGATACGTTCGAAACGTATCAAGCATCCCCAAGCTTAATTTCTGCTCGTCCTCGAGTAGGTAAATGATAAAAAACAGAATTTTTTATGCAGAGTGCTACTTGGCATAATTTTAATGTAATTCTTCTTAATTGTGGTGTGAATTTTCAGATCCGAAAGATTCAAGAAAAAAGTTCATATTGACATAAAAATAATAATACTTCAAGCATACTAACTAAGCAATTATGTCTTCTCAAATAACATGGCCAAAGAAAGTTCATCCCTACAAAATCATATGGTTTAGTCATGTTTCATTTTCGTCACAGAAGAATGCTCTCATCATGCACAACCCCGATGACAAGCCAAGCAATTGTTTCATACTTTAGTAATCTCAAACCTATAAACTTTCACGCAATATATGAGCGCGAGCCATGGACATAGCACTATGGGTGGAATAGAATATAATGTGGGGGTTATGTGGAGAAGACAAAAAGGGAGAAAGTCTCACATCAACGAGGCTAATCAATGGGCTATGGAGATGCCCACTGATTGATGTTAATGCAAGGAGTAGGGATTACCATGCAATGGATGCACTAGAGCTATAAATGTATGAAAGCTCAACAAAAGAAACTAGTGGGTGTGCATCCAACTTGCTTGCTCATGAAGACCTAGGGCACTTAAGGAGGCTCATTGTTGGAATATACAAGCCAAGTTCTATAATGAAAATTTCACACTAGTATATGAAAGTGACAAAACAAGAGACTCCCTAACATGAAGATTACGGTGCTACTTTGAAGCACAAGTGTGGCAAAGGATAGTAACATTGTCCCTTCTCTCTTTTTCTCTCATTTTTTTGGGCCTTCTCTTTTTTTATGGCCTTTCTCTTTTTTTATTCCTCACTTGGGACAATGCTCTAGAAAATGATGATCATCACACTTCTATTTATTTACAACTCAATGATTACAACTCGATACTAGAACAAAAGATGACTCCATATGGATTCCTCCGGCGGTGTACCGGGATATGCAATTGACCAAGAGTGACATGTATGAAAGAATTATGAACGGTGGCTTTGCAACAAATACTATGTCAACTACATGATCATGCTAAGCAATATGACAATAATGAATGTGTCATGATGAACGGAATGATGGAAAGTTGCATGGCAATATATCTCGGAATTGCTATGGAAATGCCATAATATGTAGGTATGGTGGCTGTTTTGAGGAAGATATAAGGAGGTTTATGTGTGAAAGAGTGTATAATATCACGGGGTTTGGATGCACCGGTGAAGTTTGCGCCAACTCTCAATGTGAGAAAGGGCAATGCACAGTACCGAAGAGGATAGCAAGGATGGAAGGGTGAGAGTGCGTAGAATCCATGGACTCAACATTAGTCATAAAGAACTCACATACTTATTGCAAAAATCTACAAGTCATCAAAAACCTCAGTACTACGCGCATGATCCTAGGGGGATAGGTTGGTAGGAAAAGACCATCGCTCGTCCCCGACCGCCACTCATAAGGAAGACAATCAAATAACACCTCATGTATCAAATTTGTTGCATAACGTTTACCATACGTGCATTCTACGGGACATGCAAACTTCAACACAAGCATTTCTCAATTTCACAACTACTCAACTAGCATGACTTTGATATTATTACCTCCATATCTCAAAACAATCATCAAGCATCAAACTTCTCTTAGTATTCAAAACACTCTTAAGAAAATTTTACTAACTTTGAATACCTAGCAATATTAGGATTTTAAGCAAATTACCATACTATTAAGACTCTCAAAATAATCTAAGTGAAGCATGAGATATCAATAGTTTCTATAAAACAAATCCACCACCGTGCTCTAAAAGATATAAGTGAAGTACTAGAGCAAAACTATATAACTCAAAAGATATAAGCGAAGCACATAGAGTATTCTAACAAATTTCAAATCATGTATGGCTCTATCAAAAGGTGTGTACAGCAAGGATGATTGTGGTAAACTAATAAGCAAATACTCAAATCATACAAGACGCTCCAAGCAAAACACATATCATGTGGCAAATAAAAATATAGCTCCAAGTAAAGTTACCGATAGAAGTAGACGAAAGAGGGGATGCCTTCCGGGGCATCCCCAAGCTTTGGTTTTTAGGTGTCCTTAGATTATCTTGGGGGTGCCATGGGAATTCCCAAGCTTAGGCTCTTGCCACTCCTTGTTCCATAATCCATCAAATCTTTACCCAAAACATGAAAACTTCACAACACAAAACTTAAAGTAGAAAATCTCGTGTGCTCCGTTAGCGAAAGAAAACAAAAGACCACTTCAAGGTACTATAATGAACTAATTATTTATTTATATTGGTGTTATACCTACTGTATTCCAACTTCTCTATGATTTATAAACTATTTTACTAGCCATAGATTCATCAAAATAAGCAAACAACACACGAAAAACAGAATCTGTCAAAAACAGAACAGTCTGTAGTAATCTGTAGCTAAAGCAAGATCTGGAACCCCAAAAATTCTAAAATAAATTGCTGGACGTGAGGAAGTTATCTATTAATCATATGCAAAAGGAATTAACTAAATAGCAGTCTCCAAATAAAAATGACAGAACTTCTCGTGAGCGCTCAAGTTTCTGTTTTTTACAGCAAGTTCAACAAGACTTTCCCCAAGTCTTCCCAACGATTCTACTTGGCACAAACACTAATTAAACACAAAAAACACAAACAAAACAGAGGCTATATAAATTATTTATTACTAAACAGGAGCAAAAATCAAGGAATAAAAATAAAATTGGGTTGCCTCCCAACAAGCGCTATCGTTTAACGCCCCTAGCTAGGCATAACAAGCAAGAATAGATCTAGGTATTGCCATCTTTGGTAGGCCATCCATAAGTGGCTCTCATAATAGATTCATAAGGCAATTTAATTTTCTTTCTAGGAAAGTGTTCCATGCCTTTCCTTAATGGAAATTTGAATCTAATATTTCCTTCCTTCATATCAATAATTGCACCAATCGTTCTAAGGAAAGGTCTTCCAAGAATAATAGGACATGAAGGATTGCAATCTATGTCAAGAACAATAAAATCTACGGGCACATAATTCTTATTTGCAACAATAAGAACATCATTAATTCTTCCCATAGGTTTCTTAATAGTGTAATCCGCAAGGTGCGGGTTTAGAGAGCAATCATCAAAATCACGGAAACCTAACAAATCACACAAAGTCTTTGGAATCGTGGAAACACTAGCACCCAAATCACATAAAGCATAGCATTCATGATCTTTAATTTTAATTTTAATAGTTGGTTCCCACTCATCATAAAGTTTTCTAGGGATAGAAACTTCCAATTCAAGTTTTTCTTCATAAGATTGCATCAAGGCATCAACGATATGTTTAGTAAACGCTTTATTTTGACTATAAGCGTGAGGAGAATTTAGCACGGATTGAAACAAGGAAATACAATCAATCAAAGAGCAAATTTCATAGTTAAATTCCTTGAAATCCATAATAGTGGGTTTAGCAACATCTAGGGTTTTAATTTCTTCACTCCCACTTTTATCAAATTTAGCATCAATATCAACAAATACCGAATTCTTAGAACGCCTTCTAGGTAAAGGTGGGTCATATTCAGTCCCATCATTATCAAGATTCATATTGAAAAACAAAGATTTAATAGGGGACACATCAATAACTTTTATATCTTCATCTTTATTTTCATAGGAACTAGAAGAACACGCTCTTATAATGGCATCTTTCTTAGCACGCATCCTAGCGGTTCTTTCTTTGCACTCATCAATGGACATTCTCATGGCTTTGAGAGACTCATTGATATCATGCTTAGGTGGAATAGATCTAAGTTTCAAAGAATCAACATCGAGTGCAATTCTATCAACGTTCCTAGCCAAATCATGAATCTTAAGCAATTTTTCTTCAATCATAGCATTAAAATTCTTTTGCGAAGTAATAAATTCTTTAATATTAGATTCTAAATCAGAGGGAATCTTATTATAATTTCCATAAGAATTGTTGTAGGAATTACCATAATTATTAGAGTGATTACTAGGATAAGGCCTAGGGTTGAAATTTCCTCTATACGCATTGTTACCAAAATTTGTTCCTACCAACAAAATTCACATCCATAGATTCATTATTATTCTCAATCAAAGTAGACAAGGGCATATCATTAGGATCAGAAGAAACACTCTTATTAGCAAATAATTTCATAAGTTCATCCATCTTTCCACTCAAAACATTAATTTCTTCTATCACATGCACCTTTTATTAGTAGATCTTTCAGTATGCCATTGAGAATAATTAACCATAATATTATCTAGGAGTTTAGTAGCTTCTCCTAAAGTGATTTCCATAAAAGTACCTCCGGCGGCTGAATCTAAAAGATTTCTAGAAGCAAAATTCAATCCGGCATAAAAATTCTGAACAATCATCCATAAATTTAAACCATGAGTAGGGAAATTCCGTATCATTAATTTCATTCTCTCCCAAGCTTGTGCAACATGTTCATGATCAAGTTTCTTAGAATTCATAATATCGTTTCTAAGAGAGATGATCTTAGCGGGAGGAAAATACTTAGAGATAAAAGCATCTTTGCACTTATTCCATGAATCAATACTATTTTTAGGCAAAGACGAAAATCAAGCTTTAGCACGATCTCTAAGCGAAAAAGGAAATAGCTTCCATTTAACAATATCATTATCCACATCTTTCTTCTTTTGCATGTCAAACAAATCAACGAAGCTATTTAGATGGGTAGCGGCATCTTCACTAGGAAGGCCGGAAAATGGATCTTTCATGACAAGATTCAGCAAAGCAGTATTAATTTCACAAGATTCAGCATTGGTAAGAGGAGCAATAGGAGTGCTAATAAAATCATTGTTGTTGGTATTGGTGAAGTCACACAATTTAGTATTATCTTGAGCCATCGTGACAAGCAAACAAACTAACACACAAGAAATCAAAAAGAAAACGGGCAAAAAGAGGCAAATAGAGAAAGAGAGGGAGGATAGAGAGAGAGGGCGAATAAAACGGCAAGGGTGAAGTGGGGGAGAGGAAAACGAGAGGCAAATGGCAAATAATGTAATGCGGGAGATAAGAATATGTGATGGGTACTTGGTATGTTGACTTTTGTGTAGACCTCCCCGGCAACGGCGCCAGAAATCCTTCTTGCTACCTCTTGAGCACTGCGTTGGTTTCCCCCGAAGAGGAAGGGATGATGCAGCAAAGTAGCGTAAGTATTTCCCTCGGTTTTTGAGAACCAAGGTATCAATCCAGTAGGAGGCTACGCGCGAGTCCCTCGTACCTGCACAAAACAAATAAGTCCTCACAACCAACGCAAATAGGGGTTGTCAATCCCTATAAGGCCACTCACGAGAGTGAGATCTGATAGATATGATAAGATAAGATTTTTGGTATTTTTATGATAAAAGATGCAAAGTAAAATAAAGGCAAAGTAAATAGCAAAGGAAATAACTAAGTAGTAGCAGATTAATATGATAAAGATAGACCCTGGGGCCATAGGTTTCACTAGTGGCTTCTCTCAAGAGCATAAGTATTCTTCGATGGGTCAACAAATTACTATTGAGCAATTGACAGAATTGAGAATAGTTATGAGAATATCTAGGTATGATCATGTATATAGGCATCACGTCCGAGACAAGTAGACCGACTCCTGCCTGCATCTACTACTATTACTCCACTCATCGACCGCTATCCAGCATGCATCTAGAGTATTAAGTTAAAAACAGAGTAACGCCTTAAGCAAGATGACATGATGTAGAGGGATAGACTCATGCAATATGAAGAAAACCCCATCTTTTTATCCTCGATGGCAACAATACAATACGTGCCTTGCTGCCCCTACTGTCACTGGGAAAGGACACCGCAAGATTGAACCCAAAGCTAAGAACTTCTCCCATTGCAAGAAAGATCAATCTAGTAGGCCAAACCAAACTGATAATTCGAAGAGACTTGCAAAGATAACCAATCATACATAAAAGAATTCAGAGAAGATTCAAATATTGTTCATAGATAGACTTGATCATAAACCCACAATTCATCGGTCTCAACAAACACACCGCAAAAAGAAGATTACATCGAAGAGATCTCCACAAAAAAGGGGGAGAACATTGTATTGAGATCCAAAAAGAGAGAAGAAGCCATCTAGCTACTAACTATGGACCCGTAGGTCTGAGGTAAACTACTCACACTTCATCGGAGGGGCTATGGTGTTGATGTAGAAGCCCTCCGTGATCGATGCCCTCTCCGGTGGAGCTCCGGAACAGGCCCCAAGATGGGATCTCGTGGATACAGAAAGTTACGGCGGTGGGATTAGGGTTTTGGCTCCGTATCTGATCGTTTGGGGGTATGTAGGTATATATAGGAGGAAGGAGTATGTCGGTGGAGCGACAGGGGGCCCATGAGGGTGGAGGGCGCGCCTAGGGGGGGGGGGGGTAGGCGTGCCCCCCTACCTCGTGGCCTCCTGTTTCCTTTCTTGACGTCGGTCCAAGTCTCCCAGGTCTTGTTCGTTGGCAAAATCACATTCCCAAAGGTTTCATTCCGTTTGGTCTCCATTTGATATTCCTTTTCTGCAAAACCCTAAAACAGGCAAAAAACATCAATTCTGGGTTGGGCCTCCAGTTAATAGGTTAGTCCCAAAAAATAATATAAAAGTGGATAATAAAGCCCAATATTGTCCAAAACAGTAGATAATATAGCATGGAGCAATCAAAAATTATAGATACGTTGGAGACGTATCAGAGCCGTTTTATAATAAATGATTTCTTCCTAGTCGTTGCAAAGTCTTTTTCTATCACTCCTTTTTCGACACGAGTCTGTGGTCAATAGCCAGGGAGCCTAATTTCTCTCTCAAAGCCGCTAGAGTTTAGTTTGCTAAATTGGCCTAACGAGAAGTACCCCGCCTTGGTGACAGGAGGTTGAAGCCATAGGCTGACCCGCTTGAAGTCTTGAGATAGGATGTGTCATATTAAAGCACGACATATGCACTTTTTTTTCTAAGACCAATTTTCGGATTGGCACCGAACACTTGATCTAGTTCGGACATCGAGTTTTGACTGACGTTTTTTGGTTTTCCAATCCTACGGCACTTTTTCAACTATTTCTGTGTTTTCCGCATAAGTCTCGCAGTGCAGCGCCGGACACCTTCAGAGATTCGGCAAAAATTCTCGGATATTGCTATATATGCATCAGTTTCGAATTGTGTCTTCAGTCGATAGTTGGGTTGCCTGGCTCCTGTGCTTGCCTCCTATGTTCTGCTTTGTTCGGCTAGGTGTCCAAACGGAGAACCACTACGATTGTGCTTCCAGCTCGCATGGTTAAGCACCGCAGTGGAGAAAGCCGACAACTGACTGTCACAATAAGCGTAAACTGGTCAGCGGTCCGATGACTATATTAAATGACAGGCCATTCATATCATTGGCCGAAGTGTTTACAGCTTGACCTCAATTGTCACCGAACACTAACCGGGGGGCTACTTGCTAGCCTCCCAACTTTAAGCTCCTATGACTAAGTGAAAGTTATAAAGCCCACATATCTGATTGCCTCGTTTCTGCCAACACAACCGCCTTCGGGCACCGAGACGTCGGCTAAGGGTTGTTTTGTTATTTCGGAAACACCCTGCGTAGTATCTACAAGGGGGTAGAAGTCGACGATGGGTCACTTTCAGATTATAAACGGTCGCAACGGAAGTGAGAATTTGGGTTCATTTAGACCACAGAGTTTGGAAGCTTTCCCCGAACTGAATCCTCAGTATTTTCCTCCCACGTTGATCGGAGCTGAGGTTTCATGATCATGCTTAGCATGACAACCCAAAGAAAGGAACCGATAATGGGACTATTTTCTTTGGACAATGTTTCTTATGTTAAACAATAATATAACATGTCTCTCTGCGTACCTTTGTTTATAAAACCGTATGGCAGGATTGCCTTGTTTGCCGTAAATCTTTGCCCTCATAAAGGCTTTATAAAGTAGGACAAACACTTCTCGGCTGCTGGCCGAGGAGGTTGAAGTCGATGGTCGGTCAACAAGGTTTTGTACAATGCGGATCCGAGCATTAATGATGTAAAGTACTTGGATACATAGAGTCATTACACATAATTTGTGATTTCACTATGGATATTGTCGTGGTTCTAAGACTGACAGTAGAATAGGGGGGGGGGGGTAGGAATGTAGAGGCAAGATCCTAGCTATGGAGGAGTTCTACACACGAGTTTTACGAGTTCAGGCCCTTCTCAGAGGAAGTAAAAGCCCTACGTCTCAGAGCCCGGAGGCGGTCGACTGGATTATATGCGTGTGTGTTACAGGGGGTGCGAACCCTTGTCCTAGAGGAGGGGGTGGCTTATATAGGGTGCGCCAGGACCCCTGCTCCCCTCCTTTACACAGGGTTCGATGTTCATAAAGGAGGAGCGTTACTGGTAACGTCAGAAGTAAAGTGCTATAAATGTCCATAAAGCTATGACTTAAACCCCGACCATCACGGAGTGAAGGGCTTCTCATCTTCTGGTGGTTGAGTGTCTTCAAGGTGGTCGAGTGGATGATGATTTCTCTTTGACTACTTCTGATTCGTTGTAGAGATGTCCTTGGGGAGGGTATGTTGGACAGATCCATGACCCTACCCTAGGTACATAGCTTCATCATTAGCCCCCGAATGGATCAGGGTTTGAGTGAGGAAGGAGTTGGGAACACTTCCGACTCATTCTTTGTGCTATGAGTATACCTTGTTCTAGAACAATGAACTGAGGAGATGACGTCGACTCCTTTCTCAGTCGCTTTGGTCCATTCTTGGTTTTTGTTGAGTGAATTTTCACGGTAGAATTCCGAGTGATAATGTAGAGGGCGTTTTCAGTCTGGCAAGTTGCTCTGCTCTCCGCGGATTTCGCGGGATTCGAATTTCAGGAAGCGCGCCAGACGGGCGAGACCGTGGTAATCGGGATGGATTAGGCAAGTCTCCTCGATCTCCGCGCCACCTTTTTCGCCATGTACTGCACGCGCGACTATTGCGGGATTTGTTTAGATCATCTGGGTCCACCAGTTAGTCACTCGGGGAACGACCTTATAAAAGGCACCGGACCAGGCCTCTGCCCCGTTCGCTCCCATTCTCTTTTCTTCTTCCTCCGACCTCTCCGGCACGCTCGCTTCAGCTCTCGTAGCCGGACCCTCGCTCGAACTCGATCCGTCGCCATGGGGAAAGAGAAGACGGTGGCGCTGGAGCGCGCAAAGAAGGAGATCGCGAAGGCGAAGGGAAAGCGGACCAGCCGGGGCGGATCCTTGTCGAGATCCGGCCTGCCACCGGGCTGGATCCAGGGTGACTGGATCCGCTCGACGATCAGCCGGGACGACCTCGACGACCTGGTGGAGGGGGGACTGATCCCCCACAAGTCGGCACGGCTCCCGGGGAACGAGACCGAGCCGCAGCCAAGGGAGGGTGAGTGCGTTCTCCTCGCCACCCACGTAGGTCGCGGATTCTTACTGCCTCCCCATCCTTTCTTCCAGGGATTTTTGAACTTCTTTGGGGCTCAGCTCCACCATTTCACTCCAAACACCATAGTCTATCTGGCTGCTTTCGTGTCAATGTGTGAAAATTTCTTGGGCTGTCGACCGCACTGGGGTCTTTTCAAACACATCTTCACCTGCCGCTCCCAGTCGGTCAAAAAGGCTAATCCGAGTGATGAGAGGACGCACGAGATCCAGATATGCGGGGGCCACGGGATCCAGATGAGGAACAAGAGCACCTTCCCAGCAATGATCCTTCCCGACTCGGTCCGGGGTTGGCAGTCAACTTGGTTTTACTGTAAGGACCAGCCGACCCCGGGTCAGTCGACTGGACTTCCTCCCTTTTCTTTGGCTCGAGTGGAGAAGCCCTCCCCCTGAAGGTGGTCCCAGAAGAGAAGGCGCAGGTCAAGGTGCTGGTCGAGCGGGTCGTCCAACTCGTTCACGACGGGGTGACTCTGATGGACCTGCTGGAGGTCTTTCTCGGTCAACACATCCAACCGCTTCAGGCACGTGATCATCCAATGTGGATGTACTCTGGGCTCGAGGACTCCACTCGGATCCACCTGGGGGATGTCAGCAAGGACACCTTGGGGAAGTGGCTGATGGGAATCACCAACAACAAAGACAACCCTCGAGGGTCTAGGAGGGTGATCCCATTTGACCACTCGCGTCAGCCAGAGCAGGTATGATTCTGTTTTATCAAGTATCTTTCCAATTCAATGTGTGACATCTTGTTGATGGTCGACTGAATTTCTTTTGATCGTTGTCTTTTCAGGGCCTCATCGACATGTACTCAATGCCCAACGGAGTGCAGGAGCAAGACATCGAGGAAGGAGCGAGCGGGGGCGAGAGTGCCGAAGGGCACTCGGATGCCGAGGAGGACGAGGAGAGCGACAAATCGATTGATGACGAAGTGGTCGACTCGTCTCCTCGCAGGGAGAGGAGATCCAAACACACTCACCACCCGGCGAGCGCTCCGGGCCTGGTGGCCGTGCCAATTGGGCAGTCTTCGAAGCGTCCCAGGACGTCTTCCCCAACGCCGATTGAGAAGGCTCCGAAGCATCCCCAAGTTGTGCCGCCTACAGCGCCGAAAGCACCGAAAGCCACCTCCTCCAAACTGCCAAAGGCTTTGCCCAGGATCAAAGTGACCGTCCCTACTATCTCCGGGTAATCATCTGACTTGTTCTTTTCATCGACTCGAGTAACAGAACGTAACCGACTTGATGCGGGTCTTTGCATTGTTGCTACATCGGGAACCTCTTCTCTCCAGTACCAAGACGAGGAGATGGAAGACGCGTTTACCTCTAACCCAGGTAGAAACTCTTATGATCTTGTTCTAGATTCCTTGGTCGATTGCATTCTAGTGGTTCACTTGGGGTCGAATGACCTGTCTTGCAGCTCCACCCAACGTCATTGATCTTTTAGATGACGATGAAGATGTGGCTCTTAAGCCCAAGAAGAGCAAGAAGGTAGCAGCTGGCAAGATGTCTCAGCAAGGGCCAACAACAACACCACCTGTCCGTCACCCTGAAGACGCGGGCAGGGCCTCTATAACCTTCGCTGCACCCCTGTCGAGTGAGCACCCCGCACCGTCGACTGCATCGGTGATTCCTTCAGTCGTCCAACTCCGCCACTACAAAAAAAGACACATCTATGACATTTTGGGCCAAACGAATTTTTTTTCTGTCATACATATGACACTTCTATGACGATAATGGTGACAAAACCCGGTACCATCATAGATGTGGTGGGCTCCTACTTCTATGACAAAAAATCATGAAAGAAAATGGGCTTTTCTTCCTGGGCGGGCCGGAGACGCAGCTGCATGACATTCTTTGGGCCGTCCATGACGGAAAAATCATGGTAGAAGCGAGGGGGAGGAAAATTTCGGGGAGTTCCCGGTTACGGTGGGAGGTCGGGGGCCGAGCGATGCGCGTTTCTCTCGTACACGTACGCGCGTGTGTGCAAGGCATTGGCTCTAACTGAACCCGAGCGAGGCGTTGGGCTTTAACTGAACCCGAGCGATTGCACTGCAGGCTACGCATTACTGAACCCGAACGATCGATCGATGGCTGTTAACTGAACCCGATCGAGCGATTCCTTCGCTACTGCTGTTAACTGAAGCCGATCGATGCTGCCTCTGGATGAACAATGAGCATTGTGGGGGGGGGGGGGTTGGATGAACAGTTTCCGGTGGGGGTGGATGAACAGGACCCTGTGCTGTTGCCTCTGGATGAACAGGACCCCGATCGATCGAGCCGGTTGGGGCTGGATGAACAGGACCACCCCGTGGAGGGAAGGATGAACAGTAGACGATGGAGGACAGGATGAACAGTAGCCTGTGGAGGGGTGGTTGAACAGGAGCCCGTGGAGAGAGCTGGTTGAACATTAGCCGGTGGAGTAGCACGCGGTGGAGGCTGGATGAACAGGAGCCCGTGGATGAACAGTCGCAGGTGGAGGCTGGAGGAGGTCGACGGTGGATGAACAGTAGCTCGTGGAGGCTGGACGGGGTCGATGGTGGAGATGAACAGTATCCCGTGGAGTCCCGTTTTGCGGTACGCCACACCCCTCCCGATGAACAGGACCCCGTTTTGACCGTAGGAGGTCCATTTCGTCCGTTTTGCGGCACGCCACACCCCTCCTGATGAATAGGACCCCCGTTTCGACCGTAGGAGGTCCGTTTCCTCCATTTTACGGTACGCCAGACCCCTCCCGATCAACAGGATCCCGTTTCGAACGTGGCCGGTCGAACACAAGGCTGTTTCCTCTGTTCTGCACTACGCTGGGCCTCGTTTCCATCGCATGTTCCGTCCAAGCCCTCCCAATGAATACGACGCATTCTGTTGCCTCCCCATGAACACGACGCATTCCGTTGCCTCCCCATGAACACGAAGACGATGTTGTTTCTCCGTTCTGACCCAGCCATGTACACGAGCCCTGGCTGTACGTATGCGCGAGTAGGTGTTCGAGACCCCGCCCAGATGTACACATACATGGACGTATTTTCTTTCTTGCAACCTGGCCGCTGTACGTACGTGTAAATGCTACGTGCGCGCCTCTACTACGACACGTGCGCGCCTCTACTACGACACGTGCGTGCCTCTACATCGACCAGTATGTACATACACGTTCGCGACCAGAATGACAATGCTACGTATGCTTCGACCAGGTGGGTCCCGACTGTCAGGCACTTCCGTGCCTGCGAAGATGTAACTCGTGGGTCCCAGCAGTCAGGGGGCGAATCATTTTTTTTGCCCAGACGCACTTCCTTGCGTGCAAAGATGTAGCTGGTGGGTCCCAGCAGTCAGGGGGAAACATTTTTTTCGCGAAATACAGTGGCCCGTCTGGTGGGTCCCAGCTGTAAGGTGGAGGAATCATTATTTTCTGCGTAATAAGGAGGCACTTCCTTGCTGCGGCCGTGGACCCAGCTGTCAGCCTCTCCATGTATAGTCCACGTCCGATGGAAGTCATTCCTTGACCACATTGACCACGCCGCACCGAGAGCACCAGGGCGGTGGACGACGGCGAGGCCTAGGAAGGGGACGACACAGAGGCAGGGAAGACTCGGCAGTTGTTTCCCACGCGGAGGGGAGTACGAATGTACGAGGGTTTACTGGTTTGTATGCCGTCCCGGAGAATAACAGTAGGTGTGGGTGGGTAGAGGGATGGCTAGGCCAGCTATGGGAGTATGGTCAGGTGGTGAGGCCTGCGCGGCAGCACAGTCGGCCGCGAGGAGGAGGGAGCAGGCAGTCCCGCCGGCGCTTGTTTGAGCGGCTGGAGCAGGAAGAGCAGAGATTGAAGAAGCACGATGGTCGTTGGATGGACATCCAACAGTCAGTGCTTGTGCGTCAACTTTTTTTTAGGAAAGCCTCAAATCTGTGGAAAACAGCATACAACCCATCTGCCATTATTTCTAATAATTTACAGCCCATTTGCTAATTCTTAAGGTTTTTTTGGAGCCCATATTCTTTTTGTTAGCATTATAGCCCATATTGTGGCAACGGTTAAAAAATTATACAAATTTTTGCATATTTCGGTGCGGTCCGAACTGTTTTTAATCCCAAAATTTCGACTCACAAATAAACTGATTTTAAAAATAAATGTAGATCAATATAAAGTCCAACAAATTCTCCACGCATAAAAATTAATGTAATTTAAAATCTTGAAATGAAAAAAAAGATATTTCAAACTAATTGCCGGTTTGATGTGTTTTAAAAATGTACAACCCATTGCTCATTACTGATGGGCCATTTTATCGGCCAGCCGAATGAAAGCTCTCCTCGTCTTGAAAGGTTTGCAGCCCAACAGGCCTGACAAAGCGACTTACTTGGCAAATCACAAAAAAACTGGGTTGTGGCCGCGGACCCAGCTGTCAGCCTCTCCACGTACAGTACTCTTTCGATGGAAGTCGTTCCTTGACCACGTTGACCACGCCGCGCGGAGAGCACCACGGCGGTGGACGACGGCGAGGCCTAGGAAGGGGACGACGCGGCAGTGGAAGCCCGCGCGGAGAGGACTACGAGGGTTCACTGGTTCGGCTGCGGTGTGAAGCTGCCATCGCCGCAGGGCCTAGCCAGCGGTGGGAATAGTAGGGGGCGGTGAGGCCTCTGAGGCAGCACAGCCGGCCACGGGAGGCAGGAGCATGCGGCACGACCGGCGCTGTTTTGGGCGGCTGGAGCAAGAAGGCCAGAGGTTGAAGAAGCACTACGGCCGTTGGATGGACATCGTATGGTCACTGGAGCTAGAATCATTCATATTGACTAAGTTGACAAAGCCCTTCATCCCCGTCAACTTAGTAGGCCCACAAGTCAGCCTCCCAGCAAGGTGGGTCCCAGCTAGCCGGGGGAGTATTCATTTTTTTGTGCGTAATAAGGAGGCACTTCCGGTGGGTCCGAGCTGACAGCGGGGGGGGGGAGTTTTTTTCGCGAAATACGATGGTCCGTCCGGTGGGTCCCAGCAGTCAGGGGGAAACGATTTTTTCGCAAAATACTGGTGGCCCGTCTGGTGGGTCCCCGCTGTCAGGTGGAGGGATAATTATTTTCCGCATAATAAGGAGGCACTTCCTTGCGGCTTCCGTGGACCCAGCTGTCAGCCTCTCCACGTACATTACTCCTTCGATGGAAGTCGGTCGTTGACCACGTTGACACGCCGCTCCGAGAGCACCAGGGCGGTGGATGACGGCGAGGACTAGGAAGGTGACGACTCGGAGCCAGGGAAGATGCAGCAGTGGATGCCCACGCGAAGAGGAGTACGAGGGTTCACTGGTTTGGCTGCGGTGTGAGGCTGCTGTTGCCACAGAATAACATGGGATGTGGGTGAGTAGAGGGATGGCCTGGCCAGTGGTGGGATTAGTAGGGGGCGGTGAGGCCTCCGCGGCATCACAGCCAGCCACGGGAGGCAGGAGCACGCGGCACGACCGGCGCTGGTTTGGGCGGCTGGAGCAAGAAGACCAGAGGTTGAAGAAGCACTACGGCCGTTGGATGAATATCGTATGGTAACAGGAGCTAGAATCGTTCATATTGACTAAGTGGACAAGCCCTCCGTCCCCGTCAACTTGGTAGGCCCACAAGTCAGCCTCCCACTATGCTGGGTTCTAGCTGGCAGGGGGAATATTCATTTTTTTGTGCGTAATAAGGAGGCAGTTCCTTGCGTGCGAAGATAGCTGGTGGGTCCGACATGTCAGCGGGGGGAACTTTATTTCGCGAAATACAGTGGCCCTTCCGGTGGGTCCCAGATGTCAGGTGGAGGAATCATTATTTTGCGCGTAAAAAGGGGGCATTTCCTTGTGTGCGGCCGTGGACCCAGCTGTCAGCCTCTCCACGCACAGTCTACTTCCGATGGTGTCGTTTGTTGACCACGTTGACCACGCCGCGCCAAGTGCATCCAAGGTGGTGGACAATGGCGAGGCCCCGGACAGCAACGAGCCGGAGATGGGAAGACGCGGGAGTAGAGTCGCAGACAGAGAGGTGTACGAGGGTTAACTAGTTCTAGTGCGATGTGGTTCGGCAGTCGGTGGAGAAGAACAGGAGGTGTGGAGGGTGGAGGGATGGCCTGGCCAACGGTGGAGTAGCGCTTCATAGCGAAGCGTGCTAAGCAGAGCTGCTAGCAGCAGGAGGCGGGAGGTGGTCCCGGCAGCGCTGGAGGAAGAAGACGAGAGATTGAAGATGGATGCCGGTCGTTGGATGTAAATCCAACGGCTAACATGTCACAATCATTTGTTGACTAAATTGACAACGACTTGCATTGGCTTCGACCTATTGGCCCATATTTCAGCCTCCAAAAATGTGGCACGTATTCAACCCATTTTTTCAGAATTTACAGTCTTTTTTTGCACGGTAGAATTTACAGTCAATTTATCTTTTTTTTGAATTACAGCCATTAGCTGGGCTGGGTGAACAAATAATGTAGCGTCCATGCGGCCCGTTTATTTTATTTCCTAAAAAATTACAGCCCATTTGCACTTTCTCGAAATACACGATTTTGCTGGGCTGATTCTAATTATAATGTTGGGTTGGGCCAGCAATGTTATCCAAAAATAAAAAGGGGCTAAGCATTTTTTTATAAATATATTTAAATAATAAGTGATATTATTACATTCATCCTTAAATTTACAGTCTTACCAAGCTTTATATAATAACATATAAAATAATTTTTTTTAGAAAAACAGGGAGCATCTCCTCGATTCCATTGCTGAGAACGAAACCACAACATATTCTGATACAGCAGCTCAAAGAGCAGTTTGAAAGCAAAGGTAGAAAAGCTACAAACTAGGGGGGTGGATGAACAAGTTCTCTGAATAACACAAATCACCCGAGCGGTGCCAAAGGCAGAGCGGATAGAGCACTCAAATGACACAAGGAGGGTCCAGCGAACCCTTCATGGTCTTCAGCCGAGGGGCCGTGTCAGCCTGCGGCGACCAGTAAGCAAGCGGAGACATCGGGCTGGAAGGCGTAGCATGGTGGATGTCCCTATTTTTCGGCACCAGGTGCCTATCATCTTCATCAGAGATCTTGAGACGAGCCCACGGATCCAACCCCAGAGCAGGTCGAGCCTTGTTCAGCCACAAGTGATCGCCAACGGTTTCTGGAGGGATCTTGTTAGGGTTTCCACGAAGCTCATCAACTTGTCCTTGTCCGATCCGGAGGAGAGAATAGCCCAGTTCCTCACCATGTTCCTGATCAACCTCAAGACCTGCGGAATGGAAATCCATGAGGTGTTACTGAAAATCATAGCATTTCTATATTTCCAGAGGCACCAAAGGACAGCTGAGCTAACAGTGTTTAAAACTGAGCACTTTTTGGTAGCAATCCAGAATCTGGCGACAGATTCGAAGGATGAGCCAATCTGACTAGAGAAATATTCCTCAATGTGGGCCCAGAGATGTTTGGCAACTATACATTCAAAAAAATAGGTGAGAACAAGACTCTTGTTCCAAGCAGTAAACACAATCAAGGGGTTTGATAATGTGTCTCTTCCTAAGGTTATCCCTAGTCATCAATTTGTTTTTGGAGAGAAGCCAGAGAAATACATGAATTTTAGGGGAACTCTCAATTTCAAGACAAGCTTGTATGAGGATCAATCTACCTCTGTAAGAGGAACAGGAGTTAGCTAACTTCCTCTCTATGCTAGCCAAACAAGCTTGTATGAGGATCAATCTACCTCTGTAAGAGAGAAGTTTGCCCCTCCACCCAGCAATCCTTTTAATGATTTTATCTAGAAGGGGTTGGATATCCTCTCTCCTCAGTTTATCATAGTGGAGAGGGATACCTAGGTACTTAATGGGGAAGTTACCTTTATTACAGACTAGAATAGAGAGGAAGTCAGCTAACTCCTGATCATCCATGTTGATAGGGATGAGTTCACTTTTAGAGTTGTTGATTCTCATGCCTGAGGCTTGTTCAAACCAGGCTAGAACAGTTTTCAGATTGCTAGCATGTGTGGATTCATTGTCTAAGAAAAGGATGGTATCATCTGCATATTGAAGGCAGATGATGCCACCAGGGCAGACCTCGGGACAGAGCCCTGCAATCAGACTATGATCAGCAGCTTTGCTCAGCATTTTAGTAAGAACGTCCACTACTAAATTAAACAAAAGCGGGGAGATGGGGTCACCTTGCATAAGGCCTTTAACAGCAAGGAAAAAAACCACTTTCACGGTTATTTAACTTGACCCCAAAAGACCCCCCATGAGTAAGTTGTTGGATCCAACTCTCCTCTATGAAAGGCTTGAAAAAGATCTAAGAGATCATTTTTCACCAAGTCCCAAAAATGCTGGTAAAATAAGAAGGGAATCCCATCAGGACCAGGAGCCCCATCAGGATAAGAGCTAAAAATGGCTTCCTTCACCTCTGTCTCTGAAAAAGGGGCTTCTAGCAGCTCATTTTCAGCAGGAGAGACTTTTTCAGAAGCAGAGAAAAAATTGTTTTGTAGAGAGAACCCAGAAGGATTTTCTTTCTTAAACAGGTCTTTGTAGAAGTCACTAGTTACTTTCAGCATCTCATCTACCTCAGTAACAGGGTCATTAGGGCCATCAAGGGAGTGAATGAGGGTTTTCCTCCTCCTCTGGTTAGCTACTGCATGGAAGTAAGCAGTATTTCTATCACCCTCCTTAATGTTCCTATCTCTAGACATTTGTTTGGCTTTGATTTCTTCCTGAAGCCAAATTTTCTTGAGCTCTCCATGGACAAAGTTTAATCTATTAGTCTCAGCCTCAGAGAGGTCAGTGGTTTCTGCCTTAATATCTAGAGAATCAAACTCAAGGAGGAGAAGCCTTTTGTATCTTCTAAGATTTGCTTCCTCTTTGGAGTTCCACCCTCTGGTAGTTCTTCTAAATCTCCTGATTTTGATATGCCAATTTTCTGGGGGGCAGCTGCTCCCAGTAGGCTCATTCCAGATTTTCTTGACTAGTTCAGTAAAATCTTCTCTAAGCAACCACCACTTTTCAAATTTGAAACTATTGCTTTTGGGAGTTTGGTTAAGAACAAAGTCCCAGAGCAAAGGAGTGTGGTCACTACCACATCTGGGCAGAGCTCTACAACTAGAAAGGGGAAAAACTATCTAATTTTGTGTCACAGAAAATTTTGTCAATGGTGGACATAATCCTGGAGCAGCACTTCCAACATATCTAGCAGAACTGTGGGTTTTGCTTCTGACCGGGCAATTCTCAACTTTATGGGTAACCATTTTGCAGATAAAACAACTTGATGGTGTCCTGGACTAGGGGGTACTCACCACGTCGTCTCCTGATCTATTAGATTGGGCCGAGGCCCCCCATGGCCGTATACTCATGGGCCAGTTCAGACAGCTTCCGCATACAAGGAAGATTCCACAAACACTTGGCGATCAAGACAAGGAATTCTCCCCACCGGCGTATTCGGCTAGGACTCTTGTTAACCTAGGCCTCTGGTGCATTATATAAACCAGGGCCAGGCTAGTCGATAGAAGAGACAACATACAGAACAACAATCATACCATAGGCTAGCTTCTAGGGTTTAGCCTCCTTGATCTCGTGGTAGATCTACTCTTGTACTACCCATATCATCAATATTAATCAAGCAGGACATAGGGTTTTACCTCCATCAAGAGGGCCCGAACCTGGGTAAAACATCATGTTCCCTGCCTCCTGTTACCATCCGGCCTAGACGCATAGTTCAGGACCCCCTACCCGAGATCCGCCGGTTTTGACACCGACATTGGTGCTTTCATTGAGAGTTCCGCTGTGTGATCGACAAAAGGATCGATGGCTCGCCTGCAGATCAACTGCGACTTCGGCATCTTCGTCACCAGTTCGACTGGTCACCTTGGTTCGACCAAGAATTGCGCCCCGTGTTCGGATCACCATGTTCGGACGAGGGCCTTCATCAAACATCAACTCCGATCTCTATCAAGGTCGCGGAGGAATTATCTATGGAGCTCGGGGGCTCAATGTCAACATTGCCCTCAAGCGACCGTGCTGTTTTTTTGGACAGCGAACTCGTATCTGCCGCCACCACCTCCTTGAGTATCGCTTTGACGATCGCTTTGGTGGAATTGTGCGGAATTGGGTCTATAAGAACCCTGGAAAATTTCGTCGAGTTCCGATGGAGGAATCTCTGGCAATCCACGATATACCGGAGCCCTGTCAAATCTGGATGGGAATTTGGATGAGTATAGGGCGTGGTGTGCAGCTTCTTGCTCGGACGTCCTTTGGAAGATCCAACCGTTGATCGTCTGCGGAATTCCTATATCTACCACCTCTCAAAATTTCAGCTCGATCCGACCGTCCAAACTCCGGGAACCTTCCGATTAGTGCATCACTTTTCGGATCTATTATCTGCGCGAAAACGAATCCGACCCGAGTTCATCTTTTTTATGAACGGGATTTCGGACATCCCTTTTGAAGGAAGTTTTGTATGGGGTATTGTGTTTTGTTCCCGAACACACCCCACTAACTTTAAGATCTTTTGAACATGATCTTCAACATCATGCTGGTGTCAAACCAGTCCGGCAATATTACTCCACGGCTGCCGACCTGCGCTAGACACGTCGTCACTTTAGCCGAGCTCAACTTTTTCGGATCATCATCTCGGCAAGCCGAACAAGAGTCCGGCATCGCGAAGAATAAATCATCATCAACATCGCCGCCCCACGGATTACACGGAGCGGGCATACCGGCAGCGCCGCATGGTCGCTTCATCAAGCCGGCATCGACCAAGTCACGACCTGCATCGACAGGGCCGCACTATTGCTTCTTTAAGCTGGTGTCCATCACGCCGACCTACTTCGACTCATCGGCTGACATCGAGGCTTCGACATCTCGGCTGGACCGGGGGCTTTGCCATCTCTTCATCAACCTACTCCGGACGCTTCGGCGTCACTAGCCGACCAGCTCTGTCACGTTAGCTGGGCCGAGGGCTTTGCCTCGGCGAGTCAACCTTTACCAGCATTGCCATGTCGTCGTTTTATCGCCCATCAGGCAATGGGTGTGCGGAGCGAGTCCCAATTTTGGGAATCACCTTCCTTCGGATTGCTATAACAAATAAACCAGGTCTATCAAATGGTGACCGCATTAACGACGGTCGCGTGGTGGTTCGATCAGTTTCCTACATAGTCCGGCGAACGCTGCATCCGGAGCTCGGACCGACCTGTGAATTCAGGCTTTGCCACACCTTTACCGCATCACGCCGACCCCCTGCGTGGACATTGAGTTCGGCGCCAGGCCATATTTCTTTTATTATTCACTTTGCATAAATTATTTATTATGCAACGATTTTTTTAATTATCATCATTACTATTATCTCCCGTTTGCACTATTTTTGTGCACAGGAAAATGATCCGGGGACTTCGGCGTCACCGTGCCGGTCTACATCGACCGTGCTATGTCACCACTTCGGCGTGTCGAGCTCTCCGCTCCGCCACCTCGGGACCGGCTTGGGGGTGGAACCTTGCCCCGCATCGAGCTCGGACCGCGTCATCAATACCGAACACATTAACCAGCTAAGTCGCTTTCATGCTCAAAGCTTTAATTTCTAACTTGTGTTTGGCTCGACCAAGAATTATACTTTGTTGGAAAAAAGTTGCTTGTAAAAAATTTCCTTGTCCAAACTTTGTTTGTGACGCATAAATTCAAATACCCCGTTTACTTGGGGGCTTCCTTTATGAAGCTTTTCCTCTTGCATATGATTATACTTGTACGGCTTCGTTCCTTGTTCGTGTATTACGCCGCAATATGCACCATATTGACTTAAGCGATTTGCAAGCTGGGTTGCCTCGCTCCTGTGTTTACCCCTACTTTCCCGATTGTTCGGCTAGGGAGTAAAGGGAGCACCTCTGCGATTGTCACGATCGGGTCACCCGAGCCGGACCTCAGACTGGGTGAAGCCGAAAGCTAGCGCTCTTATTGTTTTCAATTATGGTCGGCACACAACGGAACTCATGAGTACAAAAAATCTATTGCACAAGTCTCATAGTAACAATGAGCATCGAAGAAAGGTATCGGTGGGGGTACTATTTTCTTAGAAGATGCTTCTTACACTTTGTTAGTAATATAGCATAAGTTCCCTGAGCGCGCTTTGTCTGTTACAGCCTTATGGCCTGATTGCCTGTTTATTGGAAACACCGTCGATATTCTCGACAGATGGAGTACATAACACTTTTCGGTCCTTGACCAAAGAGGGAGAAGCCGACGGTCGGTTAAGACGCGTTTAAAGTTCGGTTGAACATAGATATGATATAAGTACTTCGGTACATGGAATAATTATTTTACTCAAGTCACTTGGGGGCTCTTAAGTTTATTTGAGCCGTTTTATAATAAGTGTTCTTCTTCTTAGTCGTTGCAAAGTTTTATTTATCACTCCTTTTTTCGACGCGCGTGTGCGGTCACTAGCCGGGGAGCCTAATTTCTCTCTCAAAGCCGCTAGAGTTTAGTTTGCTAAACTGGCCTAATGAGAAGTACTCCGCCCTCGGGATAGGAGGTTGAAGCCGTAGGCTGACCCGCTCAAAGTCTTGAGATAGGATGTATCATGTTAAAGCACGACAGAAGCACTTCTTTTTTCTAAGACCAATTTTCGGATTGGCACCGAACACTTGATCTTGTTCAGACGTCATGTTTTTACTGACGTTTCTTGGTTTTCCAAGCTTTTTGGCACTTTTAAACTATTTGTGCTTTTCCAGCATTAGTCTCGCAGTGCAACGCCGGACACCTTTAGGGATTCGGCAAAAACATTCTCAGATATTGCTATATATGCATCGGTTTCGAATTGTGTCTTCGGCCAATAGTTGGGTTGCCCGGCTCCTGCACTTGCTTCCTACGTTCCGTTTTGTTCGGCTAGGCGTGCAAAGGGAGAACCACTGTGATTGTGCTTCCAGCTCACATGGTTAAGCACCTCAGTGGAGAAGGACGAAAACTGACTGTCACAATAAGCATAAACTGGTCAGTGATCCGATGACTATGTTGAATGACGGGCCGTTCATAACATTGGCCGAAGTGTTTACGGCTTGACCCCGACTGTCGCCAAACACTACCGGGGGCTATTAACTGGCCTCCCAAACTAAATCCTCGATATTTTGCTCTTACATTAGAGCTGAGGTTTAATGATCATGCTTAGCATGACAACCCAAAGAAAGGAACCGATAGCGGGACTATTTTCTTTGGAAGACATTTCTTCTGTTAAACAGTAATATAACTCTCTGCGTACCTTTGTTTATAAAACCGTATGGCCAGATTGCCTTGTTTGTTGTAAATCTTTGCCCTCATAAAGGTTTTATAAAGTAGGACAAACACTCCTCGGCTATTGGCCGAGGAGGTGGAAGCCGATGGTCGGTTAACAAAATTTTGTACAATGCGGATCTGAGCATTAATAACGTAAAGTACTTGGATACATAGAGTCATTACACATAATTTGTGATTTTACTATGGATATTGATCCTTAATTCGGCCACCCGTGCCCGCATTAAGGCTCGGGGGCTACTGGGCTTCGGGCTTATTATTTACAAATATTAAAGGGGCACATCGATCCCCTGATTTGGTGTTGCCACCCAACCAGTGTCTCGGGGGCTACTGCATTGCTTGTCCAATGCAGAAAATTTTATGTGCAATATAGTTTCCGAGGAGATTTTGATCCTCAGGTTGGTCGGCCGCACCCAACCTGAGTCTCGAGGACTGAGCACGCCGCTTCTAGTGTCCCGAAGTATTCTGCCGAGCTTGGATCAACCTGAGTCTCAGCGGCTACTAGGATCAGCGGTCTTACATCATCCTTTAGGGGCATCTCGGGTTTTAGACCGATACACACCTTGAGGGCTACTAGCTATATATCTCGGCAGAGAATAAATTGCACCAACAAAAAATATTCACAAAAATCGGCCCACATTCGGGGTGGTGCACCACCTCGGAAGCAGTCCGGCATAAAGCTCGGGCGCTAGTGGCTGGCTCCGTAGAGGGCATTTCCGGCGTTAAGCTCGGCTAAACTCCTTCAAACTTTTTTGAACCAAGGTGATATGACACCTCGGATATAGTCCGGCGTTGGAGCTCGGATACATTCCGGCGTTAGAGCTGGGAAGCGGTCCGGCATTGGTGCTCGGCTACAAAAGTTACCTCGAATACAGTCCGGCGTTAGAGCTCGGACGCAAAAGGACACTGCCTTCCGGGAACAACTTCAAACCCGAGGTGTGGCATAAAAATAATAAGGCATTGATAAAGGCCGGAAACTTAAAGGGGCTCCTCGGATACCCGGCGTATAAACTCGTCGAATGCATTTCGGCGATCCTCAAGATCGAAGATGAGAAGATTTGTTGAACCAGTTTTCAAGACCGACGATCGAAGATGAAGAAAAGTTCAGAAGAATCGAGGAGCGTCCCTAACTTGAAGACTGGTTCAGGGGGCTACTGACGGTGTCCTGGACTAGGGGGTACTCACCACGTCGTCTCCCGATCTATTAGATTGGGCCTAGGCCCCCCATGGTCGTATACTCATGGGCTAGTTCGGACAGCTGCCGCATACAAGGAAGATTCCACAAAGACTTGGCGATCAAGACAAGGAATTCTCCCCACCGGCGTATTCGGCTAGGACTCTTGTTAACCTAGGCCTCTGGTGCATCATATAAACCAGGGCCAGGCTAGTCGATAGAAGAGACAACATACAGAACAACAATCATACCATAGGCTAGCTTCTATGGTTTAGCCTCCTTGATCTCGTGGTAGATCTACTCTTGTACTACCCATATCATCAACATTAATCAAGCAGGACGTAGGGTTTTACCTCCATCAAGAGGGCCCGAACCTGGGTAAAACATCATGTTCCCTGCCTCCTGTTACCATCCGGCCTAGACGCACAGTTCGGGACCCCCTACCCGAGATCCGCCGGTTTTGACACCGACACAACTCTTGGGCTTGACACATTTATCCAAATGATGCCCTGGTTCCCCACAGTTGTAGCAGATCACCTCATAGTATGCCATAAGGCCCGAAGCAGGGGCAGGAGCAGTTTTCTGGATGTCCTATCTCTTCTTTTGTTGATTCTTGCCTTGAGATTTCCCACTGATCTGAGAGTCAGAACCACCAGCAGATTGATCTTGGGCAACTACAGGAGCCTGCCCAGATTGTGCCCCCATTTGGGGCGGAGGTGGGCCGTACCACTGCCCAACCGGCGCTCCCCTCATTGTGATAGGGGAAATTCATCAGAGTTCCTGGTTCCTTCTCATCCTCCAGCCAGATGTTGTCTCTCAGGAAGCAGAAATAACCACCAGACAGCTCAATTGAAGCAGATTGCAAGCCTAATTTCAATCTTCTGCATGTTTGGGGGAGAGGTAAGGTAGGGGATCCACCTGCTCCGGCTCTGGTGGTGTGCTGGTGGGCAAGAGTCCATTCAAGGATTCCCATCTCGCAGCACGGCGTGGATCTCCTGAATTCACTTCTCCTTTCGCCCATCGAACGAATGCAATCGGCGGCTCACTGGGGTGGGGCATCCTGTGCTTCTCTGAGAAATCTCCTTCGAAGTAGATCCGTAGGGCTAGATTCAGCAGCTCCCAATCCACATGATCCTTGCACATCCGAGCATACCTGCGCGAGTGAGAGAACGGATTCGGTCCCTCCTTGGCTTCCTCCCTCGCAGCTTCCTCCTCTGCTTCCCTCCATTCGCGCGTGCACTGGGTCCAGGAGAGAGCGTCGTCGCGGATCCGCATCGCCCGCTCCCTCCATCTCCTCCCTCGAGTCTCCCGCAGCACCGCCGGCGCGACGGAGTCGAGCGGCTGGAGCATCCGCGGGAAGGCTTTGTAGACATGTGGGAGATGCATCTTGTACATCTGGCTGTCTTCCAGCCATTCCCCCGTGGATATGGCCGGTGACTCCATGGGGCGCGCGAGCGGACTTGCTGAGGGGGGCAGGCGCGCCCGGAGTCAGGAGGCGGGGGGTGGCGGCGAGATCTATGGCGGCGGCGAGGGTGGAGGCAGTGGCGGGGGCGGCGACGAGGGTGGAGGTGGTGGCGGGGGCAAAGGGGATTGCGAGAGCGTTCATCTATTTGCCAATTATGTGAACTAAACAGTCAACATATAAAATAATTTAAATATATACAATATAGTTAGAAGGGAAACATAAGTTGGACTTGGCGTTCCTATTCTTATATAAAAATAGAACAGACCTCTGCGTTTTCTTCAAAAAAAATACATAAATTGGGTTGCCAAAAATAAAACCTTGAATGGGAGGTCCATGGGTCGGTCGATACATGACGGCCCTAAGAAAATACAAACAGGCCTATGGACCTCCCATCCGAGGACGTGGGTTGCGCATGTTAAAAATGAAAGCCTAGACGGGGCAGCCCAAAACCACTTCCAACACTTGCCAAAACTTCGTCCGTCGTTTTCTTTGTGTTTCGCACACTCGACATTGTGTGGGCATTTTGACTATGCATCATATGAAGATGTGCTATGCATGAATGTTGATCAACATCATGTTAACTGGCTGGTAGTTGCATTTTCGACCATGAATAAAACTTCCAACATGATGTTAACCCTGTTTGAAAAGGCCGTGTTAATATAAATGCTCTGCCTCTGAAAGTTGCAGTTTCTTATCTGAAACTGAACTTGTAGTTTCTTATCTGAAACTGAAACTTGCAGTTTCTTCTCTGAGAATCACATTGTCTGCACTTTTATACTCCTTGAAACTACATTTTTTAAGTTGCTAAAAATAGACATCTAGAATTCATAAAATACTTCTTATGCTCAATACTGCAAATCTGAAATTCAAAAGACATTCATATCTGAAAGTACTCTCAAAATACACAACACAAAACACAATTCACAACCTGCAAATACTGACAACCCTAAGCTCCTCCTAACAATTCACAACCTGCCTGACTATTGGGCTGGGGGGCAGCCCCCTCCTATTCCTTGGCGGCAGACAGCCGCCCCGTGAGACGATGTGAACGGCGAGGGAGACGATGGCTGGGAAGCGTCATTGTGCCAACTGCTTTTCTCCTCTTGCAGTTGGGTTCGGTCGACGAAGACTCCACCGGCTCGCTCTGGCAGGACACCCTCACAAACGGCACCCTGTAGATGCTCGATCCTTCAATCTCTGGTGGATGCTCCATCTAGGATCGATACTCCCACCACCGCTCCCTCACGATCGTATTCGGTGAATCTGTTTGCTCCATGGCCCAGAGGAGCAGCTCTATGTACTCCGGCGTGACTCCCTCCGGGAGTATCGCCGCCTTTTCGCTCTGTTGCAGATATTTGGCCATGGATGTCGCCGTCGCCGCTAGTTGGTCCTTGTTGTCAAACCAAGACTGTATCTCCAACATCCTAGCTAGCTTCACAGGGTCACCGTCTGCGATCCTCACGTATCGGTTGTACTCCTCCATCGATGTACTTCTCCACAGCACCTTCACTCGCCGGCGGTGGTTTTTGAATGGAAGAGGAGAGGAGCAGCGCTGGTTTTGGATTAGAACGGGAGAGGAGCGACGCTGGTTTTGGACTGGAACAGGAGAGGAGGGGCGGTGGTTTTGAAATGGAAGAGGAGAGGAGCGGCGCTGCATTTAGATTGGAACGGGAGAGGAGCGGCGGTGGTTTAAGAGGAGAAGAGCGGAAGAGCGGCGCTGGTCTTGGAAGTATTTTTTGTTGTTTCGCGTATTTTGTGTCAAAGTTTGACCACGTACTTTATTTGACAAGCAAAATGTGAATGCATGTCACCAAATTGATTTTGATTTTGATCCACTCAGAGCGCGCCGGCCCTCTCGTGGACGCTCCTCTCCCTCTTCTCCATTGCAAAACCACCTCCTCTCCTCTCCATCATCTCCATTCCAAAACCACCATCTCGCCTCTCCCTCTTCTCTATTGCAAGACCACCGTCTCTCCTCCGTTTTCTAGACGCTTTGCTCCATGGCGCGGGCGCAATCAATGGATACAAAATTAGTATACTGTATACTATTTAAAAGTCGAGGGCAGGGCTTTTCCTGCGTGGTAGGCGGCAGGGTAGTTCTGCCTAGTCGGTTCGACAGAGATGCGAGAAGACGAGGGAGTAGGCTGCTGCAAACGTAGGGCTGTGTGATTTGACAGCGAGTTACTGCTAGACAGGTGGGGCCCCGTGATTTGACTTGCCATTATCATTTTAACTGCGGCGCTACGACCGGCGTGAGTCTCCCAGATTCTTGACCACCTCCATACAGGTGCCTCTCCCAATGCTCCACCATGTAGTAGAGGCTGGCTCTTGCATGAGAGCCCACTTCTCCACTTTTTCCTTGCCTCTCTTTCCTCCAGATATGCAAAAATGCCATGTAAAGCACACTATTGTACTTACTTTTACTTGCTCCTACAGGTGCTTAAGCTTGCCACATAAGCATAAAGTCTGATGTGGCAAGTTAATCAAGAAGAGAGAGACTAGTTTGGTGACCCAAGGAAGAAACGGTGCTAAGCGCGTGTACCTAGGTGAAAAGACAATTTTGAGTCTATAGCTAATTAAATGAAGCAGACTTAGCAACACCATTTCATCGGAAGAGGTCACTCCTTGGCAAATGCAATAAATACATGCGCTTAGAACCATTTCTTCCGTGAGTACGAAGAAACAGATAGAGAGGAGTAAAATAATACACTTATAGCCAACCTTGTTGTAGTATGAGTGACTAAGTGATGACTATGTATGACATGCCAACATCAGATAGCCTAACGCACCGTGTTAAATCTCCAAGGGCGCGACTGCGCGAGCAATGCGACGGTCGTGGTAGGCGCGACCATGATACGGGCTGCTGGCAGCCCTTGGATCTGAGATCAAACGGTCGCATGCTAAGTTGCTGAAAATTTGTAGAATAACCCTCCAAGATAGGATATTCACCCATAGGTCTAGAATCACGCCATGAAACCGTTCGATCTCAGACCCAAGGGCTCTCGAAAGCCCGTATCATGGGAGAATGGAAAGCCACTACCCTGCCGTTCGCACACTGGCAGTTCGCTCCTACTCGTCCACACACGTCCTTCAATACTACGGCGGTTCGCTCCTAGTTGTCCCGTCCATTCACATTACGGCAGTTCCACTAATCCTAACCCTCCTCCCAAATCCATGGCGTCCCAAATCTCCACGATCGGCGGTGAGTACAAGGTTAGAACCATCACCGGCGATGAGTTCGACGCCATCTACACCCGTTCTTCGGCGACGGTGAAAGGATGCCTTTCTCGCTTCAGACGCATGTTCGAAGACTTAGATGATGAGTGGGTCACTGGGCTAGATGTTGAGTACACCACAGTCCTGGGACGAGAGAAGGATCTAAAGGACGAAGAGAGGAAGAAGCCCGCCGTTATCCATGTTCGCGTGCATGACTTATGCTTGGTCTACCACATATGCCATGCCGACGTTGAGTGCCAGGATTTTAAGGACTTCCTCGAGAGCAACCTAGTCAAATTCGTTATTGTAGACTTTGGTAACGATAAAGACGTCCTGCATCGGATAGGCCTCGTTGTAGGCAACACCTTCGACCTCCAGAAGAATCGGCTGGTGTCCTCTCGTCAGCCTTCAATGCTGACCCTGGCAGGAGCCATGGTTCATTCTTCGTACGGTAAACTGGAGAAACCTCATTACACGTTTCATCGTCATGCATGGCAGCAGAATGTACTAGATATAGACCACATCCACTACGCTACAATGGATGGCTACCTTTGCTTCAATATCTACAAGGGTTGGATGAAGAGCAACAGCCAAGTGTGCGGTTCAAGCAAAGAAGTATCGGCCAAAAGGAACAGGGACAAGGACGAAGTCGAGGACGTGGACGAGGACTCCGAGTAAGGTGGCAGTGTCGTTGCTCATGATGGTTCTAATGCAATGTCTACCAGAATAGTTGCAAAGTTTAATTTCACGTGTGCTTAATTTAATTTGAGGGGTGTGTTGTGCTGAGCCCCCAGCAGAACTATGTTATGTTTCTTCTCGTTACTTTAACTCTTCAGTACGTACATACTAGTATTGCTTACATTTCATCTTTTAGTTTGTATAGTACTACCACTCGTTTCTTCACATTATATACGTACAATATATATGGCCAACATCATATAGCCAGCAGTTTAGTTGTCAAAGAATTTCAGGGTGCTTAGTTTTGTCAAAGAATTCCAGGATGCTTAGAGGGTGCTTGGATCCAAGGGACTTATTTTAGTCTAACTGAAAATAGTCTCTTTAAGAGGCTAAAGTTCCAAGCACCCCTCACTAAAGAGGGGCTAAAACTAGTCTTGAGACTAAAAAATTTTAGTCAGGGGTACCCCTACTAAAATGTGGATTAGTCCTCTCTCTACTCATTTAACTCCTCTCCTTTAACACACGTGAGTTCTGGATTGGAGGGTTTGGAGGATAATAAATGCTCATTAACTTGATTTTAGCCTTTTTAGTATTTGGATCCAAGCATGGGTGAGGCTCGCATGTTTTAGTCCCACTACTTTTAGTCATGGGACTAAAACGTATCCAAGCACCCTCTAGTTTTATTTGAGGGGTGGGTTGTGCTGGACACCATAATTGTGACTAGCCTTTTTAATAGTACTATATGCATAATTTGGCGACGAGCGCTCTCTATATGTACCACCTTTTTTTAATTTTAAGTTTTGCTCCATGGCGTAATCCATCGATACTACTGCTGTACAAAAGTATACATTTTTTAAAAGGCTAGAGGGCGGGGCAGTCTAGCTTGTTCGGTTTCACGAGAGGCGAGGGCCTTTGTGATTTGACGGCTCATTACTGCTGGAAGGCGGGTGTGGGAGTCCTGGATTAGGGGGTCTCCGGATAGCCGGACTATCACCATTGGCCGGACTGTTAGACTATGAAGATCCAAGATTGAAGACTTCGTCTCGTGTCCGAATGGGACTCTACTTGGCGTGGAAGGCAAACTAGGCAATACGTATATGGATATCTCCTCCTTTGTAACCGACCTTGTGTAACCCTAACCCTATCCGGTGTCTATATAAACCGAAGGGTTTTAGTCCATAGGACAACAATCACAACATACAATCATACCGTAGGCTAGCTTCTAGGGTTTAGCCTCTTTGATCTCGTGGTAGATCCACTCTTGTAACACCCATATCATCAATATCAATCAAGCAGGACGTAGGGTTTTACCTCCATCAAGAGGGCACGAACCTGGGTAAAACTTCGTGTCCCTTGCCTCCTATTACCATCCGGCCTAGACGCACAGTTCGGGACACCCTACCCGAGATCCGCCGGTTTTGACACCGACATTGGTGCTTCCATTGAGAGTTCCTCTGTGTCGTCACCATTAGGCTTGATGGCTCCTACTATCATCGATAGCGATGCCGTCCAGGGTGAGACTTTTCACCCCGAAAAAATCTTCGTATTCGGTGGCTTTGCACTGCGGGCTAATTCGCTTGCCCATCTGGAGCAGATTGAAAGCTACGCCCCTGGCCATCAGGTCAGATTTGGAAGTTTGAACTACACGGCCCGCATCCGCAGAGACTTGATCTTCGACGGAGTCGAGCCACAGCCGGGCGCGCCGCACTGTCTCGATGGGCATGACCTAGCTCTGCCACCAGACGGTACTCCAGAGGCCGCGCCCACGCCAGCTCCGACCCTTAGCTCGGAGCCAACTACGCCCATTGAGGACGGGTGGCCAGACACCGCCTCAGGGGCTGCAGTCTCGACGGTTATCGAGCCAAACACCAGCATAATCCTCTGCGCAGCCCGTGACTCCAAGGTGTCGGACTCTCTTCCGGACCCCGAACCATCCGCGCCCCTGCCAATCGAATCCGAGTGGGTGCCGATCATGGAATTCACCGCCGCGGATATCCTTCAGCACTCGCCCTTCGGCGACATTCTAAATTCACTAAGGTCTCTTTCTTTGTCAGGAGAGCCCTAGCCGGATTATGGCCAACAAGACTGGGCTGCGGACGACGAAGAAATTCGACGCCCACCCACCACCCACTTTGTAGCCACTGTCGATGATTTAACCGACATGCTCGACTTCGACTCTGAAGACATCGACGGTATGGACGACGATGTAGGAGACGAACATGAACCAGCACCTATAGGGCACTGGAAAGCCACCTCGTCATACGACATATACATGGTGGATACACCCAATGAAGGCAACGACGACGAGATAGCGGAGGATGACCCCTCCAAGAAGCAACCCAAGCATCGACGTCGGCGGCACCGCTCTAAGTCCCGCCAAAGCAAAAGTGGTGATACCGGCTCAGGAGATAATAACACTCCGGATAGCGCCGAAGACAACAACAGCCCCCTCCAGCAAGATTTAGAGCAGGAGGATGAAGGAGCCAGCTCTCCTGAGAGAGCGGCCGGCGGAGACGAGGAGAATGACAATGACATGCCCCCTCCGAAGACGAGGCAAGCCTCGGCGATGATGAATTCGCTGTACCAGAGGATCCCGTCGAACAAGAGCGCTTCAAGCGCAGGCTTATGGCCATGGCAAATAGCCTGAAGAAAAAGCAGCAGCAGCTTCAAGCTGATCAAGATCTGCTAGCTGAGAAATGGACTGAAGTCCTCGCGGCCGAGCAATATAAACTTGAGCGTCCCTCCAAGAGCTATCCAAGGCGCAGGTTACTTCCCCGACTGGAGGAAGAAGCGTATGAAATGGCTGATCGGCCACCTCGTGGCCGCGATAGAGAGGCATTCCGGCCAAAAGCTCAGCCTCCACCCCAACGCCATTCAAATAAAAAGGCATGGGGAGATACGCCAGACCTGCGAGACATATTGGAGGACAAAGCAAAGCATTCAAGACCGATCTATGGATCACGAGGGCGCACCACTCTACGAGACGATAAATGTCACGCCGGATACAGTAAAAGCAAATCCGGCCGGGCCGAACACAGCGGGCGTGACCCATCCAAGCTGCGTCGCGATATAGCCCAATACAGAGGTGCCGCACACCCCTTATGCTTCACAGATGAAGTAATGGAACATCAATTCCTAGAAGGTTTCAAACCTGTAAACATTGAATCATACGACGACACTACAGACCCCGCGGTATGGATTGAGGACTTCCTCCTCCACATCCACATGGCCCGTGGTGATGACTTACATGCCATCAAGTACCTCCCACTAAAACTCAAAGGACCAGCGCCGCACTGGCTTAATAGCTTGCCAGCGGACTCCATTAGCTGTTGGGAAGATCTGGAAGCCGCATTCCTCGACAACTTTCAAGGCACTTATGTGCGACCACCAGACGCTGATGACTTGAGCCACATAATTTAGCAGCCAGAAGAGTCGGCCAGGCAATTCTCGACTGGGTTCCTTACAAAGAAAAATCAAATCGTCGACTGTCTGGATGCGAAGGCCTTAGCGGCTTTCAAGCACAACATCCGAGACGAGTGGCTAGCCTTGCACCTTGGTCAGGAAAAGCCGAAATCTATGGCAGCCCTCACGATGCTCATGACCGCTTTTGTGCGGGAGAAGACAGCTGGTTGGCTCGCAGTAATAACATATCAAAGAACCATGGTACCCCAGATACCAAGGACGGCAATAGCAGGTCACGTCGCAACAAGCATAAGCGCCGCATTAGCGGCGAAAGTACTAAGGATACAGCAGTCAATGCCGGATTCAAAGACTCTAAACCCGGTCAGCGGAAAAAGCCATTCAAACAAAGTATGGCGGGTCCGTCCAGCTTGGACCGTATACTCGATCGCTCGTGTCAAATACACGGCACCCCAGACAAGCCAGCCAATCACACCAACAGGGATTGTTGGGTGTTCAAGCAGGCCGGCAAGTTAATTGCTGAAAACAAGGACAAGGGGCCGCATAGCGATGATGAGGAAGAACCCCGGCAGCCACACACTAGAGGACAGAAGAGGTTTCCCCCGCAAGTGCGGACAGTGAACATGATATACACAACCCACATCCCCAAGAGGGAGCGGAAGCGTGCGCTCAGGGACGTATATGCGGTGGAGCCAGTCGCCCCAAAGTTCAACCCTTGGTCCTCCTGTCCGATCACCTTCGATCGCAGGGACCACCCCACTAGTATCCGTCATGGCGGATTCGCCGCACTGGTCCTAGACCCAATCATTGACGGATTTCACCTCACTCGAGTCCTTATGGACGGCGGCAGCAGCCTGAACCTGCTTTATCAGGACACAATGCGCAAAATGGGTATAGACCCCTTAAGGATAAAACCCACAAAAATGACCTTTAAAGGCGTCATTCCAGGCGTAGAGGCCCACTGCACAGGCTCAATTACACTGGAAGTGGTCTTCGGATCCCCGGATAACTTCCGAAGCGAAGAATTAATCTTTGATATAGTCCCGTTCCGCAGTGGTTATCACGCGCTGCTCGGACGAACCGCATTTGCTATATTCAATCTGCTACCACATTATGCATACCTCAAGCTCAAGATGCCAGGACCTCGCGGAGTTATTACAGTCAATGGAAACACAGAGCGCTCTCTTCGAATAGAGGAGCACACTGCGGCCCTCGCAGCAGAAGCGCAAAGCAGCCTCTCAAGGCAATCTACCAGTTTGGCGTTTCAAAGCCCGGACACCTTCAAGCACGCTCGGGGCAATCGGCAAACAGACTGCCTGGCACGATCTGAGCTCACGTAGCAATACGGCGTCCACCCCAATCCCAGCCCAACGGCGTTGTTCGTGCCGCGCGTACATAATTACGCATTAAAAATACCATGGGCACAAATGGGGAGGGGGAGGCACAACTACGGCATGCCCCAAAACGTGGCCTAAACCGCACCAAGGGCTTCCCGTTTGGTTATTTTTCTTTTTCTTCCAGGACTTCAATCTCTGGAAACACTGTCCGGCAGCTCTATTGCCGAACCCATGATACAGCAACCAAGGAGGCCGACAACTACGGAATTCACAGGTGGATTATAGATTTCATATAATTCCTCAGCTCGCCCTTGGAAGGGACATAGTCCTACTCTTTCGCTTATTACACTATCTGTATCACTCTGCTTTAATGCAATTTTTCAATATAGAATACATGACATTACGACTATTATCACATTTTTGTTATATATATACATATCTATGTGTTCATTAATAACGCCTAGCAACCATACACTCTGGTACGGCCAATGCACCAGGGGCTTGCGTACCCACAATATGGTGTGAAAAGTCCGAACACTTTCACAAGTGCGGCACCCCGAACTTATAGCATTATATGCATCAGCTCTGAATCATGTCTTTGGTCAAATGTTGGGTTTGCCTGGCTCCTATGTTTTGGTACCTTACGTTCCGCTCTATCGGCTAAGGTAGCGCTAGGAGAACTACTGCGATTGTGCCCCGGTTCTGCCGGGCCGAGCACCTCAGTAGAGAAAGCTAAAACTGACTGTCATGATAAGGCGAGAGACTGGTCGCTGTTCGGCGAGGTTTTTCGAGTCCCTAAAGACTTATGCCGCTTAGGGCGAGGGGTCGGCTCCGTCCGGCTTATAGGCGTGTATCGCGCCCCGAATTCGGTCTTTCGGATACCAGGGGCTTCGCCGAAATTTAAAATTATAGAATTCTATGGCTAAGTGAGAGTGATAAAGCATTATTAGTCCGGTTGCCTAGTTCGTTGTGCTGAGCACCTCCCTCTAAGGACCCAAACATGGGAACAAGAGTGCTCAGGTTTATCCCGAACACCCCGGCACTCATGGCATGGGGGCAGAAGCCGAGGACTAGCCATCTCTCAGATTGGATAAACAGCCAAATAGAAGGTAATATTTTAGATTCACACAAGCGTTGCATAGCGAATACGATACAAGTTTTCATACATACAGGACAAAATGAGCAAGTCTCATTCAAATATTACATTTTGCGAACACTCATCCGCGATAAGACGAGCGCCCAGCAGAACACCCTCATAGTACATCTCGGGGTGGCGGTGCTCCTTGCCCTCCGGCGGCCCCTCCTTGATCAGCTTCACGGCGTCTAGCTTGACCCACTGCGTTTTTACAGGGGCAAAGGCCCGGCGTGCACCTTCAATGCAGACGGATCGCTTGACGACCTCCAGCCGTGGGTAGACATCCACAAGCCGCCTCACCAGGCCGAAGAAGCTATTCGGAAGGGCGTCGCCAGGCCACAACCGGACTATGAAGCCCTTCATGGCCTGATCGGCCGCCTTATGTAGCTCGGCCATCTGCTTCAGCTAGTCGCTCATTAGCACCGGATGTTCGGCCTCAGCATACTGAGACCAGAACAGCTTCTCCGTCGAGCTTCCGTCCTCGGCCTGGTAGAATAATGCGGCATCAGACACACTGCGGGGAAAATCTGCGAATGCTCCTGAAGAGCTCCGGATTCGGTAATTAATCGGTAATTTACTATTGCATGCTTGCTTTGCATATAGAAAGCCTTACCCGTCGCTATCTTCTTCA